>NC_056748.1:437942700-438242700 GCF_019279795.1 Protopterus annectens
ACCACTCCCTTGTCTGATAAAAAGTATATATCTATATATATATATATATATGTGTGTGTGTGTATATATATATATATATATATATATATATATATATATATATATATTTAGAAAACTTGTGAGGAAATTATTACTTTGTTATTTTTGTTTTACTTGGAAAGCTTGTCTGTGTACTTAATAAAGGATTTTCGACTGGAAACAGACTGCCTGTCTTGCTTGGATTACTTTTGAATACTTAGTAATTATGTACAGTATTTCGGATTATATATTTTTTTATTTTTTTGACTTGACGAGTTTAGGTTCGCTACTTTTACTACTGTTGTCTATATAGTGATTAACTAGAGATTTAAGGACTGAGAATCTTCCACACAGAGAATTCTCTTACACTGTTTTGTTTTTGGACCCACTATACTTATTTAGTGGGTTGTTTGAGACTTAGGGGATACCACGGAGATTACTTCTTTTTTTTTTTTTTAAATACAGTATAATTACATATTAATACAAACGAAATGGCATAATAAATTGGTTTAGGTGAAAATGTCTATTGCTTTCAGCTTGAGGCAAGTTGATGAGGAAATTAACACTGAATTAGTGGACTTATAGAAATTCAAATAAACTTTAAAATGGTAGAATGAGAAGGTGATATTTTAAGTAGGACATGTTCCTTCTTCTTCTTCTTCTTCTTTCGGCTTTTCCCAGTTAGGGGTCACCACAGCAGATCATCTGTCCACTCATGATTGGCAGTAGAGTTTTACGGTGTCGAGTTGCCAGCCCGGCACCCAACCTTCCACAGAAGGCACACACATGCACAGACTCGCACCTAGGGCCAATTTAGAGTGTCCAATCCACCTACTGCATGTCTTTGGGATGTGGGAGGAAACTGGAGCACTTGGAGGAAACCCACGCGACCACAGGGAGAACATGCAGACTCCGCACAGAAGGCATCCCAGCTGAGAATCGAACCAGAGAACCTCTTGCTGTGAGGCAGCAATGCTAACCACTGCACCACCGTGGCCGCCCTAAGTAGGACATGTTCCTATTACTTCTTATTGGTATTTTGAATTAAAACATAATCTAGTATATATATATATATATAGTAAGGAAGAAAAAAGGAGGAATTTTGCATCAGTTACTACTGATAAAATCTTATAAGACAACTGTATTAAAGCAATAATCCCATGATAGAAGGGCACTTGGGAGTGGACAAAGCTAAAACAAGGGTATTAATCCAGATTTTACTGGTCAAGTATAATAAAAGAGATAATACATTAGTGTGTTTCATTTCCAGAATATTGCACCCCATCTTTATTTTATTTATTTATTTTATTTTACATTTGTTGACCGGGCTAATCTAGCTGGATATATGTCCATTTTCAGTAGAGGCCCGGGGAGAAAAGCTCCACTAGTTGTAACAAGTATAATCATAAAAAGGCAATAAAAGGTTACATTAGAAACATAAGTAGTTATAACAAGTTAAACAGATAATATAAATTGAACATAAGGTTTTTTTTTTTGTTTTGTTTTTTTTTACTCTAGTCATATGACATATATTTACAAGTTTTTTTTTTTTTTTTTTTGGGCAGTGAAAGTTAACAAGGGAGGTTAAAGGTTAGTCTGGATTAGTGCAGGAGCAAAGCCAATGTTTATTGAGATAAATTATCAGTTGTCTTTTAAAAAGTAGGAAAGAGGTCAAAGATGTGATATCAGAGGGTAGTTTATTCCATATTTTTCCAACAGAGTTGGAGAATAGACAGTCACCTGCATAATTGTTGGGTTTGGTAATATTAGTCTGAAGTTTATTTGAAGAACGTAGTTGCTTCAGGTTATTATATGGTGAAATAAGGCTAGAAAGTACTGGTGTGTTGGCTGGCTGGTATAGAATCTTATAAGCTATTAAGAGCTGTTGAAGTATAAGTTGGTTAGGAAGTTTGATGCAGCCTAGTTCTTTTAAGTTCAAGCAGTGATGAGTTTGAAAAGGAGATCCTACTGCGACTCGAGCTATATTATAATAGGATGTTGCTAGTTTTTTTATGTTGTTTTTGGAAATATTAGTGTAAATGGGGGAAGCATAGAGAAGAGTAGAGATTAGGTGAGATCTAGCTATGGTGGACCTTGCTGTAGGTGTTAGGAAAGGTTTGATTCTGTAAAGAGATCCTATTTTTTTATTAACTAATTTTATTGTGTTGTTGATGTGAGAGTCAAAGTTGAGGTTATTGTCAATAGTTATTCCTAATAGTTTTGTGATTTTCTTGTTGTTTTCTTGCATTGAAAAGTCCCTTTATCCCAATGTCTACATAGAAGTACCATTTGAATGTACTGCTATGGATATTGTGGGTCGAGTAGTAAATTCTACCAATGGGTAACAGTACGTACTTGTCAGAGTGGACTATGCTAGAAAATTTTTGGAGGAAGTTCCAGTACGCAAAGGTAATGCATAGGGTGCTGCCAAAATTCTTGTACTGTTATTCGTCAGAGTGAGTATCCCTAAGGACAATCCTACTGACATGACACTTCCTTTATGTCAAGGGTATAAGTTACATCAGTGCTTTAAAGTCAGACATTTGAAGATGCCAGTCAATGCACAGACTGATGGTTTGTAGAGTGGTTTAATAGAACACTGAAATCCATGCTAAGGATAGTTAATGATGCAGACAGAAAAGCCTGGGCCCAGTTATTGCCATACATACTGTTTGTGATCAGAGGTGAGCAAAAGCTTCAGCTGGGTCTATCTCATTTGAACTCTCTGTATTGCAGAAATCAGAGGGGGCTGCTCGGCACTGCTGAGGAAACTTTGAAAGAAGAAAAGACACCACCATTTGTGGGTGTGATTTAACATAGTGTAAGTTAAGGTAGATTAAAGCTTGCAATGCCCATGGTAAGGATGTGCATGCAGAAAACCCAGGAAAAGCAGCATCAGGTTTATAAAAGCAATGCCCAATTTAAAGACTTAAACCCAAGAGATCAGGTATTGGTACTAGTGGCCTGTACAGAAAATAAATTTCTGGCCAAATAATAGTGGCCATTTAAGGTGATGGGAGAAAAAGTGCAGCAAACTTTAAGGCTATACAGTCTGGAAAATGAAAGATAAAGCAAATGTATCACTTTATTTTATTAAAACCATAGAACATAGTACAGAATTCTGCAGAGGGCTTGCGAGCTGAAGTTTCTACAGGCGGGACTAGGATGTCTATACTTGAAATAAAGCTAGAGAAAACCTTGTTTGAAGTGCAACAGTAATAAGTGAGAGAAATATTCTTAGAAATGCCTGTGAGAACTAAACTAAAACAACATAATATAGAGACAAAACCTTGAAGGGTAGACTAAGATCTTAAATATAATACCAGGGAGACAGAAACAATAAGGGGAAGAAGTAAAAAAAAAAAAAAATGCTTAAACTATGCGCAGTAGAAAAATCCATGTGAATAAAGCATCCCAGTAATGCTAGTTCCTGATCATCATCTTCTTCTTTCAGCTGCTCCCATTAGGGGTCGCCACAGCAGATCAACTGTTTCCATTTCTTCCTGTCCTGTGCATCTTGCTCTATCACACCAACCGCCTGCATGTCCTCTCTCACCACATCCATAAACCTTATCTTAGGCCTTCCTCTTTTCCTGTTACCTGGCAGCTTCATCCTTAGCATCTTTTTCCCAATATACTCTGCATCCCTCCTCAGCACATGTCCAAACCAACGTAAACTTGCCTCTCTGGCTTTGTCTCCAAACCTTCCAACCTGGGCTGACCCCCCTAATATACTTATTCCTAATCCTGTCCATCCTCAGCACATGTCCAAACCAACGTAAACTTGCCTCTCTGGCTTTGTCTCCAAACCTTCCAACCTGGGCTGACCCCCTAATATACTTATTCCTAATCCTGTCCATCCTCGTCACACCCAGTGCAAATCTTAATATCTTCAACTCTGCCACGTCAAGCTCTGACTTCTGCTTTTTTGTCAATGCCACTGTCTCCAACCCGTATAACATAGCTGGTCTCACTACCCTCTTGTAGACCTTCCCTTTCACTCTTACTGGTACACGTCTGTCACAAATCACTCCTGACACTCTTCTCCACCCACTCCATCCTGCCTGTACTCTCTTCTTCACCTGTCTTCCACACTCACCATTACTCTGAACTGTTGATCCCGAGTACTTAAACTCATTCACCTTCGCCACCTCTACTCCCTACATCCTCACCATTCCTCTGTCCTCCCTCTCATTCACACACATATATTCTGTCTTAGTCCTACTGACCTTCATTCCTCTTCTCTCTAGAGCATATCTCCACCTCTCCAGGGTCTCCTCCACCTGTTTCCTACTCTCACTACAGATCACAATGTCATCTGCAAACATCATAGTCCACGGGGACTCCTGTCTGATCTCATCTGTCAACCTGTCCATCACCATTACAAATAAGAAAGGGCTCAGAGCTGATCCTTGATGTAATCCCACCTCCACCTGAAATGCATCTGTCACTCCTACCGCAGACCTCACCGCTGTCACACTACCCTCCTACATATCCTGTACCACTCTTACATACTTCTGACACTCCCGACTTCCTTATACAATACCACAACTCCTCTCTAGGCACCCTGTTGTATGCTTTCTCTAAATCCACAAAGACACAATGCAACTCCTCCTGACCTTCTCTGTACTTCTCCATCAACACTCTCAGAGCAAACATCGCATCTGTAGTGCTCTTTCCTGGCATGAAACCATACTGCTGATCACTAATCATCACCTCCCTTCTTAACTTAGCTTCCACTACTCTTTCCCATAACTTCATGCTGTGACTGATCAGTTTAATCCCTCTGTAGTTACTACAGCTCTGCACATCACCCTTATTCTTAAAAATCGGTACCAAAACACTTTTTCTCCATTCCTTAGACATCCTCTTACTTTCCAAACAATCTAGTTAAAACTCCACTGCCATTTCACCTAAACACCTCCATGCTTCCACAGGTATGTCATCTGGACCAACAGCCTTTCCGTTCTTCATCCTCTTCATAGCTATCCTTACTTCCTCCTTGCTAATCCACTGCACTTCATGATTCACTATCCGCACATCATCCAACCTTCTCTCCCTCTCATTCTCTTCATTCATCAACCCTTCAAAGTACTCTTTCCATCTGCTCAACACACTCTCCTCACTTGTGAGTACGTTTCCCTCATTATCCTTTATCACCCTTACCTGCTGCACATCTTTACTAGCTCGGCCCCTCTGTCTAGCCAATCGGTACAGGTCCTTTTCTCCCCCCTTAGTGTCCAACCTTTTATACAACTCTTCATACACCTTATCCTTAGCCTTCGCCACCTCTCTCTTTGCCATGCACCTCATCTCCTTATACTCTTGTCTACTTTCTTCATCTCTTTGACAATCCCACTTCTTCTTTGCCAACCTCTTTCTCTGTATACTCATTCCACCACCAGGTCTCCTTGTCCTCCTTCCTCTTTCCAGATGTCACACCAAGCACCCTTCTAGCCATCTCTCTTACTAGCTCTGTTGTAGTTACCCAGCTATTCGGTAACTCATCACTGCCACCCTATGCCTGTCTTAACTCTTCCCTGAACATCATCTCACAATTACCCTTTTTTAATTTCCACCATTTGATCCTTGGTGCTGCCCTCACACTCATCCTCCTCCTCTTGATCACCAATGTCATCCTACAAACCACCATCCTGTGCTGCCTAACTACACTTTCCCCTGCCACTACTTTACAGTCTCCTTCAGATTGGCCCTTCTACATAAGATATAATCCACCTGTGTGCATCTTCCTCCACTCTTGTATGTCACCCTATGATCATCCCTCTTGTTAAAATATGTATTCATCACAGCCATGCCCATCCTTTTCGCAAAATCCACTATCATCTGACCTTCTGTATTCCTTTGCTTAACACCATACCTACCCATCACTTCCTCATCCCCTCTGTTCCCTTCACCAACATGCCCATTGAAATCTGCTCCAATCACCAGTCTCTCACCCTTGGGTACAGTCATCACCACTTCATCCAACTCACTCCAAAATTTTTCTTTCTCATCCATTGCACACCCAACTTGTGGAGCATATGCACTAACAACATTCATCATTACACCATCAATTTCCAGCTTCATAAACATCACTCTATCCGACACTCTTTTCACCTCCAAAACACTCTTTGCATACTGTTCTTTCAGGATAATGCCTACGCCATTTCTCCTCCCATTCACACCATGATAAAACAATTTGAAACCGCCTCCAATACACCTAGCCTTGCTCCCCTTCCATCTGGTCTCTTGCACACACAATATACCAACCGTTCTTTGGTTCATCATATCATGATGGAAATTTCAGATTTTGACTTTAGGAAAAACTTACAGCTTTTCAAAGTTTGATAAGTAGCCTATGCTCAGAAGTGATGACTTGATAGACAACCTATGAAACACAAAATGTTTGACAGTAGTGGACTTGATGAATGGATATCCGCAGATATCACTTGCCCCTCTGCCAAAAAAAAAAAAATACATCTTTGTAACCCCTGATGGTTTCTTTCAGTACACACTGTTACCATTTGGTTCAAATGGAGCCTCAGACATCTTTCAGAGGCTGGTAGCTGAAATACTGAAGCCTAACTCCTTATAAGCTGCTGTATACCTGGATGACAAGGTCATTAATTCGGTTAACTAAAAAAATCTTGCTTACCTAAAAACTTAGTGGTTTTAGAATCCATAAAACAGCCAGGGCCAACAGTAAACTGGGTATGGCGGAAGCCAAGTAATAGGGATTCCCTATGGAAAGGGAGATGGTGAAACAAGTAGCAAAAACAGAAGCCATAAAATACTGTCCTGTGCCCCCTATGGAGAGTCAGATGAAGGATTTCCTTGGACTAGCTGGCTAGTATAGAATAGTGTTTGCCTACATTTTTTGACACAACCTGTTACCTCTTCTTCCTCTTTCACATTTTTTATTAACGTTAGACTTAAAAGATGCTTATCACATCCCTAGTTATTCAGACCTCAGGCATTTCTTAATGTTTTGTGTGTCTGGATTATCAGTTCTCTGTCTCGCCCTTTAGACTATCCACTGCACCAAGAGTGTTTGCAAAGTGTCTAGCTCCAATTATATCTCATTTCTATAACCCCTGCTGTGATGGCTTAGTGGTTAACTACTGTGACTGTAGTGTACAGGGTCCTGGGTGTGAGCCTTGCAGTGGCTGTTTATTTTATGAACCTATCTGGAGGGATAGATTCCTGTCACAGAGACTCCCCATGCTTTGGAACAAAATTCCAAATTACATCAGGCAAAGCCCCTCACTAACACTCTTCAAGACAAACCTTGATGAGTGGATGGGTAACAGAAAATACACCCCTGGGATCACTTCATTGGCTCTGCTTGACAGAGGGTCAGTTAATTGATCAGTGGAGCGGCGAAAGCCGATACACTCTGGCTAGGCTTAAAAATGCCCTTGTGCAGATAGCCTAGTACCTACCTATGAACCATTTCAACAAAGTCTTCGTAGACACCCTTAATATCCTAGTCCCCCTCCAAACTACAAGGACAAAAATAAACCATATACCCTGGGTAACCAAAGCCACAAAACAAATGCTCCAGACTAGAGACCAAGCCTGGAAAGACTGGCAAAAGAATGAAAATGAAGCCGATTTACTTACATATAAGCAACTACGTAATAAAGCAAAAAAAAAAAAAAAAAAACTTCTACAGCTAACCCTACATCACTCAATTTCTCTCTACAACCTGTTCCCACCGTACCTCTCAACTGTACATATTTTTGCAGAATGTCCAGATTTTTGCCCCATATTTTGTTCCGTTTTTCATGATTTTTGTGTGTTTCTGGCAAATCATTAAAGATTAAAGTTAGAAAATTGTTTCCTTGTGCTCAGCACTTGCTCAGAACTCGTAAGCACTAAATAAACTACAAATTACTACAGCACTCAACTTTCCTCACTTGTCAAGAGGAAAACAGTTCTTAGTACTTAAATTAATAAGCACCTATCCAGGCATGTCCATGGGTCAGCTCCCAGTGTTTTCTCTTGTCCACCTGATGAATCTGGGCATCTTGGGGCAATGTAGCAATTGCCTCATGTACACCGACAACTCTCTCCTCCTGCCACCCAACACTACAACATGTGAGAGATGCACTTATATAGCCAGACTGGAAGCCAAGCTCTCTCCAGCCAAGACTGGACTAGACAGTCAAGAAGAGAAGGTTAACACCTGAACCACACAACACTCAACACATAGTCCTTCAAAAATCACACTACCAAAACCCACACATAGAAACACAAAGCGCACACCCAGATTCACGGAGGCTCTCAATAAAAATCTGCCCAAGCCACAGAGACCTCCCAAGCTGAAACGCAGATAACCACCACCCCCCAACACTACCCAAATGACACACAGCCCACAATATCAGTGTGCCACTCAACCTTAGCCCATAAAGCAAACCAACGTACCCAACACATTAGTCATAGGTGACTATAGTTAGGCACACTAATGTCCCACTCACCAGGCTAAACAAGGAGAAAGTTACTGTCAGCTGCCTGTCGGGCGCCAGGATCCGCCACATAAAGCACGCACTCAGGTCACTCCACAACAAGTACAAATATGACTCTGTCATTGTCCATGTTGGTGTGAATGACCTGAGATGTACCTCCCTGGACTACATGAAAAGAGACATGGAGGAGCTCTTGGATCTTGTAGCCCAGGCAGGTATGACCCTAGCCCTGAGTAGCATCCTGCCATCGCCCAGAATGATACCACAGTACAAGGACAAAATGATTGACTTAAACAATTGGCTAATCTTCTGGTGTCATTCTAAAGGGATCCAGTATCTGTCTGCTTGAGACGACATGGTCGACAGACCACAATGCTTTGCCAGAGATGGCCTGCACCTGTCGCCCCTGGGATTCTGGAAACTGGCTAAGGCTCTTGCCACCCCTGTAGTGCCTTTTTTAGGCAAGGTTCAAATGCTAAATTCACCACCGTAACAGGTACAAGCAAGCAAACAGTGAGGGTAATGCTACTCAATGCTAGAAGTCTAAACCTCAAAATGCACTCACTCGAGGCACTCCTTAACTGGAGAACATTGACATCTGTGCAGTGACAGAGACCTGGTTTAAGGCTCCAGAGAGCACCCCTGCATTACCGGGCTATAATTCATACCACAACTTTCAGCCACCTAACCTGGACTGAAACACTAAAGGCGGAGGCGTGTCCATATTCATTAAGGATATCAACACCACCTGGCTAGTTGCTCAACATAATGCATCCAAAATTATTCAAGTGCAGCTAACACTGGGCAAGACTGCAATCCAGGTTGTAGCTTTTTACAGATCCCCCACTATTCCCCAGGACTCCCACTCTTCATTTCTTAAGATCCTGGAAAATATTAAGGTACAAACCAATACCTTAATTATGGGCGATTTCAACTACCCCATCATCAACTGGGAAAACTACTCGTGTACAAACTCTTTCGGTCAATGTTTTCTGGAATTCATAAATTCCAATGCCTTGGATCAGCTTGTCCACACCCCCACCAGGGGCAGCAATATGCTGGACCTGGTCATCATCAATATGGGTAACTGGTGTTCCACACCAGAGGTCAACTCCTTGCTGGTCAGATCCGACCACAAGCTAATCACCCTAGACATCCATATCCCACCCCCACCCTCATTAAGGAAACCACCATCAAAAACTACTCCACAGCCAACTTCATGCTTCTTAAGACAGAAGTGGCAAACTTCACGACACCCATGCAGACGGAAAATAGAAGTACGACTGCTGAATCGTACACAAATGCACTGTGTAGGCATATACATGAGTGCATGGATCGTGCCATCCCCAACAGAACCAAGATGCTATCCTCCAAAAAAAGGAGGCCAATCTGGTGGTCCCCTGCCATAAACAAACTCTACAGCAGAAGGAAGAAGCTGTTGCAAACAATAGTAAAATCCCAAGATTGGAGGAACTCCCTGGTCATCTTCAGCAAGAAGCTGAGATCCCTCATAAAATCCTCCAAAGCCAGTTATGAAAATAAAATCGCCATTGATTACAAAGACAACCACAAAGCATTCTACAGCTATGTCAGGAATCTCAATGGCAACACTCAGATCTGCTCTGAGCTACAGCACAATGGCACTGAATATACAGAGCCAACTAATATTGCCAATATTGTGGCAGATCGGTTCACTACTAACTTCCCCACCCTCCAAAGGGCCCATCTTAATACCGGAAGAATGCAAAGCCCCTGTAATCATGGATGAACAAGTAAAGACTGCACTTTCCAAAGCCAAGAACACAACATCCCAGGCTGCGTACTGCATGAACTACAGAACGAACTGGCACCCCACATAAGTACCATGTTTAATCATAGCCTTACCTCAGGTTATGTGCCTATTGAATTGTGCACAGAGACAATTATCCCACCACGGACCCCGGAAACTACCGCCCCATTAGCCTGATGAGCCTGGTCTGCAAGGCCATGGAACATATCTTGGAGCTTATAAACAGACATAGGTAATCTCCAAACCCACTCAGTTTGGGTTTGTAAAAGGTAGATCATGTCTACTAAACCTGATTGACTTCTTTAAAACAGTCACTAGAGCCGTAGACGAGGGCAAGGTAGTGCACACAGCCTATCTTGACCTCGCTAAGGCTTTCAATACCATCCCCCACTATGGAATTAGATAAACTCACAAAACTCGGCATAAATCCTTATGTCACAAGATGGGTGGCTAACTGGCTCACTGACAGAACCCACACAGTAAAAGTAGCTGACTCCAAGTCCGACTTCAGACCAGTGACGCATGGAGTACCACAGGGTTTGGTCCTGGGTCCTCTCCTGTCCGGAATCTACTTCTCTGAAGTGCAAGCGAACACAGAAGGTCTTTGGCTAACGAAGTTCACAGATGACTGCAAACTGGGAACCGATCATCTAATGATGTAGACATTCTAAAAAAGGGCCTCACAGAGACAGATGCTTGGTGTCAAAGTCATTGCCTCAAGCTCAATGCCAAGAAGTGCATTGTCATCCTCTTGGAAAAACTTGATACCCATGAACTACCACATAGGAGGTAGCTCACTAAACACTGAAAGTGTGATGAGACCTTGGGACACAGGTGGACAGTAGTCTCTCCTTTGATAACCACATTGCCACAGTAGTCAGGAAATCCTTCTACATGGCACACCTCATCACAAAAGGAGGTCATTGTTCCTCTGTACTCATCCCTCATCAGACCCATTAATACAGTACAATGCCCCGTTTGGCTTGTATCTCACAAGACACCTACAACAATTGGAAAAGCCACAGAAATACCTCACTAAGAGGATTACCGGCCTCAAACAGATGCCATACCCAGACAGTCTCAAAAAACTCCAGTTCTACTTTGTCGCATATCGCCTACTCAGATCTCTGCCTAACATACAAAGCTATGTCAAACCCAGAGCTGTTGGACATGCTACACTTAAAGAAATCCCAATCTCTCCGAACCACACGCCCCAAGGACCTAAACCTTGTCACCATAGTAAACAGAACATGCTGGAGGGATAGATTCCTGTCCCAGAGACTTCCCATGCTCTGGAACAAACTACCCATTCATGTCAAGCAAAGCTCCTTATTGGCCCTCTTTAAGAAAAATCTTGACAATTGGATGGGAAATAGAAAAATTCACCCCGGGGATCACTTCTGCGGCACTGCTTGACAGGCGCACAGGAAATTAATTTTCTTGGGTGGAGAAAACCAGGGAACCTTTTTGGCTAGGCTTATATAGGCCACAGGGCCCGATAGCCTAGTACCTACCTATGAACCTATAAATAATGACAGATGTTTGAGTTTCATACCCTTCAGAAAATTCATGCTAATGCAAAACCTGTTCTGTCAACTTTCTAAGTTTGTAAGAGCAATATTTAAAAATTGCCCCTATTTTGGGGCCCTTGTCCTACTTTTCTTTATGGCTTTATACAGATTTCTTGCCATAAGAGGTTGAGGTATGGTTCCCACATCACTAATACATAAACTTCTCCTAAAACTAAAACCTTGTTCCCTTTCAGCTGATAACCTGCCATCAGAATATGTAAAACTTACTACTGCTGGATCAATAGCCTATCCAGCTAGCATCATCATAAATAGATCCATTAATAGAGTCTGAATTACCTAAACTCTGGAAAAAAAAAATCCATCATAATCCCCTTGCACAAGGGCGGCTAAACCAACAAATTAACAAACTATCGACCCATCTCTGTCTTCTCCCCGTTATCTAAATTAATGGAAAAATGTATACATGTTCAACTACTGAAATACCTATACAATAATAATCTCCTTTCACCCACCCAGCATGATTTTTGAACAGCACAAAGCACATCTACCTCACTAATATCCTAAACGGATACTGTGAACAAAGACCTGGACTCCAGACAATTAACTTCAGTAATCTTATTAGATCTATCAAAGGCCTTTGATACAGTATCACATCCCAAACTATTACAACAACTCTGTAATCTAGGATGCTCTCAACCTACCCATAAATGTTTTCCAATTATGTAACTAACAGACAGCAATATGTTAGGTGGCAAACTAGTCTGTCACAATACCAGTTTAATAGAACAGGAATCCCTCAAGGATCCATTCTTGACCAGACCATTACTCTTCAATATTTTTATTATTTTATTAGTAACCTTCTCTCTTCAGAAGCCTCTCTTCAAAGTAGACTTATCCAGTGCACAGATGATTCTGCCATTATCTCCTCCTCAAACAACTTTCAATATCTCCTACAAATAACACAATATGCCTTTACCACTATTGAAACCTGGCTAAATGAAGCACAATTACTATTCAACCCCCTAAAATCCAAACTTTTATTGTTCTTACCTAAACCACGTTCACAAGACTTCATAATAGACTCCCAAAATAAAATAGAAATTGTAACTCAGGCAAGGCTACTGGGAATCACCAAACAGAACAGCATACTCAGTGCCATTAAAAAAACACATATCAAACTGGGAAAACTTTACAGAACACAGACAGTTTATGGATAACTCCATAAAAAAAAACTTGCCAATACCTTCTTGGTTCCATCCTTCATGTATGGTGTCCCTATCTTCATAAACCTCCATAAGTCCCCGTTGAATAAGGTTCAAACATGCTATTGCAAATTAGCCAAATTTGCAACTGGTACATCTTACCGCACACACCAGTGTTGCGCACTCAATGATCTTCTCTGGCTAGAATTTCCTCATTACCTTCTTTTTACACATCTAACTATTGCCCACAGATTTAATTTACAAACCTGACAGCTGCCCTGCCTTACAGTTATATACCCCATCTAGAACTCTCTATTCCACAAATAAACCGCTCTTAAACGTTTACAAACCCAACAGAAGAGACAGTCACAGCCTTTACTTATATATCATTGCTAAACTTTGGAATGCCTTACCTCCAGATATTAATGTTATAAATTCCTTTAAAGCTTTTAAATTCACACTAAAAACACTTTCTCAGTACTCACACTTGCCCTTGCTTCTTACCTAAAGACCACTGCACTTAACACCTATCGCTGTACCTTCTCCCTTGTCCACTTCTCCCCCCCATTTTTATTTGATTATCTCTAATCCATTAGTAGCTTTCCTCCTTCCTTCCCAGCTCTCCTGAACTTTCTATACATCCTATTCTTACTATACCTGCTCCTTTCAGATTATTTCTCCCACTTAGTGTACTCGATAATTTATTCTTCCTTGCTAATTTCATCCTAACCTATAGTACTTTTCCTTCTTTAATTCCTTGTGTACACTATTATAACTGTCATGCTGTCTCCCTTTTCCTCTTCTTAATCTATTTCTTCTTTACATTCATTTATGTCTGATTTGGCTGTATCACTGCTGTAATTTGATTTTGGCCACAACTAATCTGTAACTTTAGATAGAACAATACAAACTATATTTTTTTTACTTACATTTAGATATGATCATTGTATCATGTCAACAGATCTGTTTATATATCTATATAGTGAATTATATATTTGTATTTGTATTTTTTTGGAGCTGTTCTCCTGGGCCTCCATTGAAAATGAGTTTCTGACTCAGACTTTCCTGCTCACCAGATGTTAATAAATGATACTTTTCCGTTAAACCCCTACCACGCGTCTCGCTGTGAATAAAGATGCAGCAGAGTCACTTTCTATTCACAATACTATCTTAAGTTACTGGTTCTTACTCTTAGGATATTACAGAAAGGAAACCTCACAGTCCCCTTTCTTAGCAGACAATTATAAATGTGCTGTATTTTAGCAAATGGAATATACTGAATACCATTTTTTACTTTGAGTTCAGTTTGTTGACACGGAAACAGCCAGACTGAAATTCTTTTTTACCTCAAAGGAAGTTGTCCTACTTCTGTTTTAATCTGTTTCTGGTTACTTACAGTCTAAGTCTATTTAAAGTCTGTCTAAAGAACATAACATTTTTGGGCACAAGAACACAACAACAGCGACAGTCGTAACTGTGCTGAACGATATCGTAAAGCACTCACAGGAAAACAGAGCAATATATACTGCAGATCTAATGCAATCATGTGAATAATGTTAGCAGTATAAAACAGGCTTTTTCTTATAAAATGTTAATGTAAATAGTGTTGCATAGAAATATCTGCTGTATTTACGGTGTATTTCAAAGTGTCGAATGGCTGAATTGCTGAAACCCATAGGAAGTGTGCTTTATACAGCTTATTTTAAGGGATGGCAGCAGAGATTATTTGAAAGTATGAAAGAGCGTTCACTAGCAGTAGGACCCTCACTGTAACTAGCAATTAGTTGGATTTCATTAAGGAAGGGTATTGATATACATTATTATCTGAAAGGAGAAGGAATCTCATTATTTTCTGGCTTCTGAAGATGAGGAGCATTTCTATGTGTACTTAACGTAATGACAAGGAGCATAGTCAAGGCATAGAGTTACTAATTCTTTAGCTTGACGACGCATGGTAGGGGTTTAACGGAAAGGTACCCAATAAATAATTGCAGGCTACAGGGTATCCACATTTTTGCCATATTTAGACAACATGCTTATCACTGTAGAATACTTTTCAAAATGTCAGGAGTATCTGTCTTGGGTGAGAGATCTCTTGCTCTAGCTGGGATTTACAGGGAACAAACAAAAGTCTTTCTTGACTGCCTCATATAGGACTATGTTCCTGGAATGTCAACTAGAAACCTCAGTTCAAAGAGCTTTTTCTCCCTCAGGGAAATATATATCTTTATCTAGATCTGTTTCTAAGGTTTTCCACTCAGACTTCGGTCACTGTGAGAGAATACCTCAGCATTTTGGATCTCATGGCATCTGTGGTTCTCATTATACCTTTGGCAAGACAGCACATGAGAAAGATACAGTGGTATCTGAAATTTCTTTGGTCCCATTATCAACCACCTGTATCTTTTCAGATCCCAGTACTGGGGTTTGTCAGAAGAGAATTTTTTTTTTTCGTGGAGACAACATATATCCTTTAAATCCAGGTCTCCCCTTCTCCATCCCTGCTATAAAGCAATCACTCACCACATGTGCTTCGGACTTGGCTTGAGAAGCAGTTTCAATGTAGATAAAATTGCAGATATTGTGGGACACAATGACAGATGCAAGCACACAAATATCAATGAGATGCTTGCCCTGATCAAGACACTCAACTCTCTGAACCATCTTTACTCCACAGGAACCTGGTCAAGTGGTTACAGATAATACCACAGAAATGTGGTACATCAACAAGCAAGGGGGAACCAGTCATACCCCCTTTGCAGACAAGCCATGTTTGCTTGGGATATAGCTTCACAGCACAATCTCACTCACTCTACAGACATCCTACATTCCAACAGAGCAAAACTGAGTGGCAGACAAGCTGAGCAGCACTAGAGCAGCCCCTCACAAATGGAAACTAGATCAGGGGGTCTTCTAAGATTTGATCCATCTGTGGGGAATTCCTCAAGCTATACCTCTTTGCTTCCTCTCTGAACAATCAACTTGCAAAATTCTGTTCCGGGACTCCGTCACTTTTTTTTTCCACCCTTTCAACTAATGTCCAGGATACTTCTGAAGATTCAGAAGGAATCCCCCAAGATCACTGTGGAGACTCCTTTATCTCCCACACAACCGTGGTTCTCCCTTCTTTTGGAAATGGCCAGGGATAATTGTTGTATTTCCTCACAGAATGGATCTACTTGCACAATAACAGTTGTTTGATACACCCCAACATCAATCATGCTAAGTTGACTGCCTGGATTATAGGGTCTTAATTCCTTTTAGGCACCTGTTTAAAGAGGACATGCAGCAGGTACTAATGGAGTGAAGAAAGCCTGCTACTAGAAAATCATATATTAGCAAATGGAAAAGGTTTTCTAGTTGGTGCTTACAACATAGCCACCACCCATTCTGGGCTAGTTGTTCTCTGGTTTTATCATATTTTCTGTGAGTTGCTGTCCTGTGCCTTTTTTATTCTTCTATCAAGGTTCATTTATCAGCCATTTAAGCATGTCTGCCCATGGGTTCGCCTCTTTCAAGGCAGTTAGTTTGTGTCAAAATGTTCTTGAGAGCAGTTTTGTATAAGAGGCCTCCCAAGTAAGCTGGTAGCCACTCCTTGGGATCTTAATTTTATGCTAGAGAAGTTGACACTTAGTTCATTTGAATCAGCTAATCTGGCTGACCTGAGCTTTTTAACATGGAAAACAGTTTTACTGATTGCTCTGACCCTGCAAGAAAGGTATCTGAGTTGCAAGGTCTTATGGAAGTCAACCCTACCTCATTTTCCATTGAGTCAGGGTTTCTTTGAGAACTAATCCTTCTTTTATGCACTTTCCTGCACCTAAAAATGAGATGGAAGGGATACTTCGTGCCTTGGATGTTCACAGACAACTCTGGTACTATCTTGACAGAACTAAGTCTTTCAGATCTTTGGATCGATTGTTCATATCTTGAGAAGGCAAGAAGGGACAATCTGTGTTAAAGCAGACTATTTCCATATTATCTATTGCTATTACATTTTGTCATACTCACCATGACAAATCTATAACAGGCAGTGTCAAGACCCACATTAGCAGGGTCTTGGTTTCATCTATGGCTTTTTGGAAAGGGCTGGATTCTAGAAGTGTTCTAAAAGCTGCTACTTGGTCATCTATACCTACTTTTACAATGCACTGTAACCTTGCTCTAGATCAAGTTTTTCTAGAACCATTCTCCAGGGGCTCCTGGACCCTTCATCTTCCTTCTCCCAAATATAGTTAGCTATGGTAATCTATCCATATAGCTAAGGCTACTGCAGAAGTGATCAGTATGGAGAACATGATATAGTTGTGTAAGGTGAACTTACAGCAACTGTAGATGTTCTAATGATTACTGCTGAAGTAGCCACACTCTCCCTACATGCCGCTCCCCCCCCTCACACACACACACACACACACACACACACACACACACACACACACACACACACACACACACACACACACACACTTTGTGTGTATGTTTTTTATCTCAGGGTGTGGACATTTATTTATTTTGTTATTACTAGGATTGGCCTTTCAGGACCCACCCTCCATCTGGTGGCAGGAAAGCTCTGAAGGGCTTTGTGCACAAACTTGTCTTTTAGTCCACTCATCTTGAGCTGCTTGACAGTTTGGGCACATGGAAAGTGCCCTGAAGCTTTGGAAATTGGTCGGGTATTATATCTTTAGCAGGATATAATCCATGTAGCTAAGTCTATGGCAGCAGTGATCATTCAAACGTCTACTGCTGTAGTAAATTCAGCTTACACAATTGTAGTTTATCACTGTTAAGTTGGCTAGCTTAGTAATATTTTTCAACCATCCACTGTGTTGTAGAAGTTATGACATAAGACATTTTTACAGCAGTCCTAGGTTAAAATGACTTCTCTTTGATTAAATATAATTCTCCTTCAAATAAAAATTACGGTATAAAACAGAATGCCTAAAAAGATTGCACAACTTTTACAGGTCAGTCAAACGTTTAATAGATTCTAGAAATCATGTGTCTACTTTGACATAAAAATACCTTAGAAGAATAACTGCTCCCGTCTTGGAAAGTGATGCTAACTAACTGTTGGTACTTGGGGGATTTGTTTTGTTTATAACATATTCAAGCTAATTAGTACCTTCGAGTCAAATGTGTGGTCTGTTAAATTAATACCCTGGGGATAAACTGTCATACTGTGCTTGGCATAACTGGCTTCCTGAGTCAGTAATTTTCAGATCAGCAGGTATAATTTCTGTGAGACAGTAGTGCAAAGAGAAAAAGTCTGAAAAATTCAATGAGCAAAAAAATCTTGTTTTACCACATCTAACTGACCATTCCAGCATATTGTTTTGATAAGTACTTTTATCTAGACTTTACCATGTAGGTTTACAGCATCATTCAGAAGCAAAAAATTAAACAACCCTTTCTTTGAATTATTGGGAGCTGTAAGTGCTCTGAGATCAGTGTTGTTGTGTGACTATTGGATTTCTTCATTTAAGGTTTGCATACTGGCATTGTTGTTTGATTTATGCTCCAATTCTATTACATGTTTTATGTTAAAGTTTTTTCTTGGACTTTTAAAAGTTCTTGGCTAGGGTCAGTTAGAAAAGGTTTATTATCCATTCACTGTTGTAAAATAATTAAATCAAGTACATTTGCATTGACTACAAGCACGTCTTCGTCAAAAACATTGATGTATGTATCTTCAAGAAGATCTGATTTCAGATCAATGAGAGCACCCCATCAGTGCAAGATATCAGTGCCCACCACGTGTTCAAGCCCACTGTATTAGATGAAGGCACTAAAGGTAGCTGTTTCTCCATATGTGTAAAAAGAAAAATAATTCACCACCAGACTAGTTAGACAGATAATCTGGAACTCCTCCAAGTCCAACTTTTTAACAAAACTCATTATTACATCATGGCTAAGTATAAGGCCCCTCTGTGTCATCCTCAGCCTACAACTCCTACCTAACTGTGTCGTCCTCGGCCTATAACTCTTACCTAACTAGTCCATATTCATTAAGTCATACAGAATTCCAGAGGAGTTAAGTACACCTCCATTAAATAGATGCACATATAAAAAGGAATACAAGTCATTCATCACTACCTACAGTTTAGATAGTACTTTTTGAGACATTCAAAAAAAGTCTATGTCATATAGGTTTATAGGTAGGTACTAGGCTATCTGCCCAAGGGCATTTATAAGCCTAGCCAGAGTGTGTTAGCTTTCGCCACCCCATTGATTAATTAATTAACTGAGCCTCTGTCAAGAAGAGCCAATGAAGTGATCCCAGGGGTGTGTTTTCTGTTACCCATCCACTCGTCAAGGTTTCTCTTGAAGAGTGTTAGTGAAGGGCTCTGCCTAATGTAATTAGGAATTTTCTTCCAAAGCATGGGGAGTCTCTGTGACAGGAATCTATCCCTCCAGCATGTTCTATTTATTGTTGTGGTGAGGTTTAGCTTACTAGAGCGAGTGGCTCTCAGTGACTTGGATTTCTTTAGGTGGAGCATGTCCATCAATTCTGAGTTGGATATGGCTTTGTAAGTCAGGCAGAGATTCCCTCTGAGTAAGCGATATGCCACTGAGTACAGCTGGAGTTTTTCCAGTCGGGCTACATAGGACATATGTTTGAGACCAGTAATCCTCTTGGTGAGGCACTTTTGTGGTCTTTCCAGCTGTTGGAAGTGTCTTGTGAGGTACATCCCAAACGGGGCATTGTACTCTATGATGGATCTGATGAGTGACGAGTAGAGGGGTACTATAACCTCTTTATTTCTAGATGCAAACCCTTTAGTAATTAGATGGGCTACATAGAAGGATTTCCTAACTACTTTGGCAATATGATTGCCAAAGGAGAGATTACTATCTTCCTGGGTCCCCAGATCTCTTATTACCTCTTCTGTATTAAGGGGGCTGACACCTATGTGGTAATTCATAGGTGTTTTGTTTTTCCCAAACGGGATGACTGTGCATTTTTTGGCATTTTGCTTGAGACCATGACTTTGACACCATGACTTTGACACCAGGTGTCCGTCTCAGTAAGGCCCTTTTGGAGAATGTCTGTGTCAGCCTGAGAGTCAATTATGGCTCCCAGTTTGCAGTCATCGGCAAACTTGGTTAGCCATAGTCGTCCTGTGTTTGCCTGTACTTTTGAGAAGTATATGCCGAACAGTAGGGGTCCCAGGACTGAGCCTTGTGGGACACCACTTGTGACTGGTTTAGAGTCGGACCTGGAGCTGCTATTCTTACCGTACGAGTTCTGTCTGTAAGCCAGTTGGCAACCCATCTCGTGACGTAGGGGTTTATGTTCAGGCTGGTGAGTTTTTCTATAATTCCCGAGTGGGGAATGGTGTCAAAAGCCTTGGCGAGGTCAAGGCAGGCTGTGTGAACTACCGTCCCGTCATTTATGGCCTTGGTGACTGTCTCAAAGAAGTCAGCCAAGTTTAGTAGGCATGATCTGCCCTTAACAAAGCCGAACTGGGTCAGGTCAAGTGTTTGGAGGTTCCCAATGTCTTTGTTAATGAGTTCCATGATGATGCGCTCCATAGCCTTGCAGACCAGGCTAGTCAGGCTCATGGGGCGATAGTTAGCAGGGTCAGTTGTGGCCCCTCCTTTGTGGAACGGATTAACCGTTGCTGTGCGCCATTCTGTGGGCACGTAGCCTGTGGAGAGGCTGAGGTTGAACAGTGCGTTTAGGTGGGGGGTTAGTTCGTTCTATAGTTTGTGCAAGACGCAGCCTGGGACACCATTTGGCCCCATTGACGCTGTGCTTTTGGCTTTTGAAAGGGCTGTTCTCACCTGTGTGTCTGTGATTTCCGGGACACTACACTTTTCCAGTATTGTTGTGGGCCCTTTTGGCGGTGAGAGGGGGTTGAAGTTTGCATTGAATCTATCTGCCAGGATGTTGGCAATATCAGTGGGTTCAGTATATTTTGTGCTATTTTGCACTAGCTCAGAGCATATCTGTGAGTTGCCACTTAGATTCTTGACATAGTTAAGAAGGCTTTGTGGTTATCTTTCGAATTATTGGCTATTTTTCTTTCGAAGTTCTCCTTGGAGGATTTTATGAGGGACCTTAATTTCTTACTTATACTGATCAGGGATGTCTTTCCTTCTTGGAATTTGCTTTTTTTCTGAACTAGTTTCCTCCTCCTATTGTATAGTCTGTTTATGGTAAGGGTCCACCAGACTGGTTTCCTTCTCTTAGGGGATTGAGTCTTGGTTTTGCTAGGGATGGCACAATCCATGCATCCTTGTAGGTGCTCATAGAGTGCATTTGTAAAGGTTTCTTCATCTTGGGCAGCGTTAACCTTTAGCGTGGGGGCTGTGAAACTTACCACCTCTGTCTTAAGTAAGGTGAAATTTGCTTTAGAAAAGTTTTTTTACTATGGTTTCCTTAGTTGGGGGTCGTGGTGGGGTGTGGACATCCAGAGTGATTAGTTTATGGTCCGATCTAACCAGTGATGGGTTGACCTCTGGTGTGGAACACCTGTCGCCCATGTTGGTGATGACCAGGTCCAATATGTTTTCAATTCTGGTAGGGGAGTTTACCAGCTGATCTAGGGCATTTGAGTTGATAAATTCCAAGAAGCGCTGGACCTGGGAGTTTGTACTTGAGTAGTTTTCCCAGTTAACGGCAGGGTAATTGAAATCGCCCAATATCAGGGTGTTCGGTAGGACCTTCATGTTTTCCAGTGTCTCCAGAAAGGCGGAGTGGTGGTCCTGGGTCATGGAGGGTGATCTGCAGCAGGCCACAATTTGCATTAATTTGCATTGCATATTTGCCTGATGTTAGTTGCACATGGATGATCTCAAAGGTATCATGCTGCGCCACTAACCTGGAGGTATAGGTATCCTTGATACATATGGATACACCCCCTCCTTTTGTGTTTTGGTCCATGTTCTGTGGCCGAAATGTGTGGTATGAGTTGTAGCCCAGTAGTGCTCGGGTGGTCTGTGGAGCCTTGAACCAGGTTTCAGTTACTGCATAGATGTCGACGTTCTCCATACTGAGGAGTGCTTCGAGCGCATACATTTTGAGATTTAAACTCCTGGCGTTGAGTAGCATAACCCTCATTTTTTTATTTGTGATGTTTACCGAGGTGGGTTTGACTTTTGAGCCTTGCCTAAAAAGGGCACTAGCAAGAGCCTTGGCCAGTATTCGAAAGCCTAGGGGTGACAGGTGCAAGCTGTCTCTTGCTGAGCAACAAGGCCTGTTAAGCATGTCGTCCCAGGCTGACAGACACTGGATCCCCTTTGAATGACACCAGAAGCTTAGCCAATTGTTGAAATTGATCATTTTTTCTTTATACTGCTGTATCATTCTTGATGAGGGCAGGATGCTAGTCAGGGTTCATACCCGCCTGGGCTACATGATCAGAGAGCTCTTCCATGTCTCTTTTCATGTAGTCTAGGGAGGTACATCTCAAGTCATTCACAAGTCATTCACACCAACATGAACAATGACAGAGTCATATCTGTACTTGTTCTGGAGTGACCTGAGTGCTTATGTTATGTGGCGGATTCTGGCTCCCGACAGGCAGCTAACAGTAACCTTTTCCTTGTCCAGCCTAGTGAGTGGGACGTCAGTGTGCCTGACTATAGAGTCGCCTATACTAGTGTGTTAGGTATGTTATTTTGCCTTAAGGGCTGCGGCACACTGATTTTGTATTTTATGTGTGTTTTTTGGGTGTCTGCTTTGGAGGTCCGTGATGCTTTTGCAGGTTTTTATTTAGAGCCTCCGAGTATGATTTTGTGTATTTATGTGTATTTTTTGCCAGTGCTGGTTTAGTATGTCTATGTGAGGCTGGATGTGTGGTGCAAGTGTTAACCTTCGCCTAATGACTGCTTGTTCCAGTCTTGGGTGGAGAGAGCTTAGCCTCCAGTTTAGCTATATAATTGCATCTCTTGCATATGTTAATGTTTTGTGATAGGAGGAGAGGGTTGTCTGTGTACGTGAGGCAGTTGTAACATTGCTTCAGGATACCCAGGTTCATCAGCTAGACTGGAAAGTATACTTGAAATTGCCCTTTGGTCATGCCTGAATAGTTGGGTGAGCTGCTTAGTCGCTTGGTTGGTGAGGGATGAATAATGAGCCTTGCCCTGCTGGGCAATCAAGTGTCTGTGTATATTAGTGCTTGCTATTAGGTCTGAGCAAGTGCTGGACTGTAGGATGCTTTTTAAGTGATTAGGTTGAGAGTTGGACTACTTTCAAGGGAAAAACTGAAGAGAAGACTTGGTGGAGCCAGGATAAATTTAGCCCTAGCTAACCGGCGCTGCCCAGATGTTCAAAACCATGCAAACACAGTTTTTACAGTAGGGAAATGAAAGAGATAGAAATTAGCCCAAAATGGCCCACAAACTACTAACTTCTGGGCTGGAACCACTCCTCCAGGGACAGATGGCTGCTCAAAGCTCCCTCTCTCACATGTGAACAGAGACACCTCCCTCTATCCAAGTAAGATATGGGCAACTCAGAAAATTGTAACAGCCCTGAATTCAGCACTAGTCTGAAAACTGGACTATACTAGCTTAGAAAGGTGGGAGACCAGGACTTTTTTTTTTTTTTGAAAAGATAAGGCAAAAAACGTAAAAATACACTTAAAACAGCTTTAAACGACTACAAACAGTAAAAAATACACTTAAAACAGCTTTAGATGACTACAAGCAATCATATGTTTTTTTGGCCCAGAGATGTATAACAAAATAAGGGATAAGCCCCCATATTGTATATAAAAAATACACGTCCGTCAAAAGTTATTAGAACAGACTGGGACTTCTTTAAATAGGAAAAACAGGCATGAAAAAATATGGCCAATGTTCACAATGTGTTAGTGTACTGGATGGTGAACACATATTGGAAGGATAGTATATAGCATTCAAGGGCATTTCACATACGAGTCGAAAAATGTATATATTGCTTGCTGTGATTTATGCCCAGCATTTTACATGGGTAAAACCTCCAGAAAATTTAAAGAAAAGATATATGACCATTTATTAGATATTAAGAAGTGTAAGACAACAATTTAAGACAGCAATCCAGCTCATGGCTTCAAACTTATTGTTGTGGAGCAGGTGGTGTTTGATACCAGGGGTTATATAGTGAATGAACATTTTGATAAAAGTGATTTAAAGTGGCAGTTATGTTTGAATGCCACAAGACCACCCGGTTTAAATGACGGATGTTCTATAGCCCCCATTTTAAAGTTAAACGATTGGATGTCTTGCATAGTCTGTTTTAGGCTATTTTAGATGGATGGTTTCTTTTAAAAATTATAAACACACAGGTTTCTGGTTGGTTTTAATCAGCAGTTGTGGTTAATTTAAATACTTAGTGAGTTTTAACTGTGTCGTTCTGATGAAATTCCTACTTTTGTGAACAAATGTGCTTAATAAATTGTAGTTTTTCCTTAATTTGGAGTGTATTGTTGTCTGTCCACCTGCCAACACACAGGATCTACAGTTTGGTTGTGTTTTTATTAACCCAAAGTCTTTTTGTTTTAGTTCTTTGGTTTGTGCACAATGGATGCCTGGCTTCAGACAACTCCTTTGATCAGCAGTAAGCAATGGGTGAGCTAACCTTACTTTTACAGCAGGTCAGTCAACAAATATGGAGTAATGGAACCCATTTGGGGTCACAGTGTTTGTACAGGGATGTCGTCATTAGCAGCCAGAGACAGCTTTGGGCTTCCCATCACTCAGTCCACTCCTGAAATTTCAAATGGACTCACTGCAGTAAATAATTTTGATTTGTATTTGTGGAAGTCTAACAATTTCAGACTGGAGATCCCTAGGAATAGATCCAGTGTTCAGGAAATGAAGGGTTTGTTCATGAACAGCTGGCTGTTTTTGATGAAAAAAAGCTTTATTCATTCAAAAAAAATTACAATTAGAGAATAGTTATTCACAAAAAAAATATATAGCTAACAATCGGGTCCCTAGGCGGCTGAGAATATAGAAGTACCCTAATGGTGTGCAAAAAGGGTCCAATTACCATTCAGAACTTTTCAACATTTTCAACAAGGCAGGTGTTGAAATATTGAAACGTATGGTTAAATGTAATGATAAGCAGATATAGTCCTTATCCAGTGAATTAGATATTCTTAACAATTCTATCATCAAAGACGTATTGATAATCAATATCTTGTTGTTGTATTAAAGCCAACAACCTGTAATGTTTACTATTGCTGCAACTTTGTATCTCTATTTATCATATACATGATGTGGAGCTTTCTAAACTGGGCATCCGCTGAAAAAGGACCTGCATCCAGTCGGAATTTCCCAGTAAACAAATGTAAATAAATAAATAAAAATTTTATTTGAACATTATGAAACTAATTACATCAATATATTCAAGAAAGCGGATCATTTATGCAAGGACATTCTGTAGTGGAAAGTTAACAAATGTAGAAGGGATATAATAGAATATAACAATGGTCCAGCCTATCCAAATCCCCCTTTCAATCGGCACTCCCAAATGACTGACAGTGTCAACGGGCCAATTGAGCTACAACAGGAAGTGACAAACACAGAGTATTCAAATGGGGCTCCTTCTGGGGCAGTCCCTTTGGAATAGGAACAGCTGCAGAGATCGGAGCAACTTAAAGACAAGGAATATCTAAAGAAAAACTTTTACAAAGACCATTTCAACAGACAAGGTGCCAAACCAAAGAAATATTTCAACAAGAACAACAAGAAAAGTTAATTCCAGTTCCAGGTACCTTTAAAGACAATATTGTGGATGAAAACCTCACTGCCCGTCCAGAACTGGTAAATAATTATTTTAAAAACTATACTATTTATAATTACACCTGTAACCCCCGTCAGTGTCAAACATATTGATTTATTGTCCAACAGTGTCAAACATATTGATTTATTGTCCAACAATGTCAAACATACAGATTTATTGTTCAAAGTGCTAAGTTTCATTAAAGCCAAACGTACAAATATAACAGAAGCTCTTATAGACCTTAAACTATACATTCGTAAACTAAAGGCTTATGGTTTTCCCAAAATACTGGGAATTAGAACACTCCCACTATTAGTAAGAGTAGTTTATTTAACCCCCCCTTTAAATAATTGTATTTTGATGCTTGAAAAACTGTGTGAATATGACATTGAGTGTATGTAACAAACCAGTTAAGAACAAATGTTACAATTTGACAAAGGATGAGAGCTCTTTACTTAGAGATTTGGCAAGACAGGGAAATAAGTCATAAAACTGGATAAGGAGAGTGGGGTGGTATTCATGACTAGTGGTGATTACAGCAGTAAGATTATGTCTTTGTTATTGTCTGACACTTATTTCAAAGTCTCTAGAAATGAAATTTTTATTGCTTATGCCAAAAGTGACACCTTGTTGTATGCTATGTTGATGCAAGGCCGACTTGATCAGCGGGATTATGAATTTTTGAACAATGATAAGCCAGTTATAGCAGGTATTTTTGGCATCCCAAAGATCCACAGAAATTTAATAGATCCTCCCCTCAGGCCAAATGGAGACGCAAAGAGATCTAAAACACAAAAGGATCAGTCAAAAGTATCCCACAAGTCTGTAGAGATTAGTGAATTTTTTTTGAAAAGCTGAATACTGGTAAATTTTATGAAAATAGCATTTTTGTGAATGACCTTTTTCTGTTATTCCCCACAGAAAGGGGTTATTGTGGTTTGAGGACATGTTGTTGGACCTTAAAAAGTTTGATAGTTGTCAACACTATCATTGTACTTATGGAGACAGTTCTCACTAACAATTTTTTATTTTTTGAAGGGCAATGCTTTGAACAAGCTACTGGCATAGCCACGGGGGCTGCTTGTGTCTCCAGCTGTGCCAATTTGGTCATGGCTTACTGGGAGAAGGAATTGATTTTTAACAGTGATTATAGACATTGTTGGACTTTTTACACTAGGTTTTTGGATAATATTTTTATTTTGTGGACTGACTTGGAAACTAGATTCGTCAAATTTTTTTAATTATGTTAATAAAATTGTCCCATTTTTTAAGTTTTCCTGATCCTTCAACAAAGAAAAAAATCTGTTTCTTGGTTATGGAAATTACTGAAATTACTGAGAAGGCCAGTAATCCTCTTGGTGAGGTGCTTTTGTGGTCTATCAAGCTGTTGGAACTGTCTTGTGAGGTACATCCGAAATGGGGCATTGTACTCTATGATGGGTCTGATGAGTGAAGAGTAGAGGGGCACTATAACCTCTCTATTTCTAGATGTGAACCCCCTAGTAATTAGATGGGCCACATAGAAGGATTTCCTAACTACTTTGGCAATATGATTGTCAAAGGAGAGATTACTATCTACCTGGGTCACCAGATCTCTTATTACCTCTTCTGTATTAAGGGAGCTGCGCCTATGTGGTAATTTGTGGGTGTTTTGTTTTTCCCAAATGGGATGACTATGCATTTTTTGGCATTTAGCTTGAGGCCATGACTTTGACACCAGGTGTCTGTCTCAGTAAGGCCTTTTTGGAGGATGTCCGTGTCAGACGGAGAGTCAGTTATGGCTCCCAGTTTGCAGTCATCGGCGAACTTGGTTAGCCATAGTCCTCCTGTGTTTACCTGTACTTCTGAGAAATATATACCAAACAGTAGGGGTCCCAGAACTGAGCCTTGCGGGACACCACTTGTGACTGGTTTAGAGTCAGACTTGGAGCCCGCTATTCTTACCATGTGAGTTCTGTCTGCAAGCCAGTTGGCAACCCATCTTGTGACATAGGGGTTTATGTTCAGGCTGGTGAGTTTTTCTATAATACCCGAGTGAGGAAGGGTGTCGAACGCCTTGGTGAGATCAAGGTAGGCTGTGTGAACCACCTTTCCCTCGCCTATGGCCTTGGTAACTGTCTCGAAGAAGTCAACCAGATTTAGTAGGCATGATCTGCCCTTAACAAAGCCGAACTGGGTCGGGTTAAGTGTTTGGGGGTTCCCAATGTCTTTGTTAATGAGTTCCATGATGATATGCTCCATAGCCTTGCAGACCGGGCTAGTCAAGCATATGGGGCGATAGTTACCAGGGTCAGTTGTGGGTCCTCCTTTGTGGAGCGGAATAACCATTGCTGTGTGCCATTCTATGGGCATGTAGCCTGTGGAGAGGCTGAGGTTGAACAGCGTGTTTAGGTGGGGGGGGCTGGTTCGTTCTGTAGTTCGTGCAAGATGCAGCCTGGGACACCATCTGGCCCCATTGATGCTGTGTTTTTGGCTTTTGAAAGGGCTGTTTTCACCTGTGCTTCTGTGATTTCTGGGACACTACACTTTTCTGGTATTGTTGTGGGCCCTTTTGAAGGTGAGAGGGAGGTGAAGTTTGCACTGAATCTACCTGCCAGTATGTTGGTAATATCAGTAGGTTCAGTATATTTTGTGCTATTTTGCACCATCTCTGAGCATATCTGCGAGTTGCCACTTAGATTTTTGACATAGCTAAATAAGGCTTTGTGGTTATCTTTCGAGTCCTTGGCTATTTTTCTTTCGAAGTTAGCCTTGGATGATTATATGAGGGACCTTAGTTTCTTACTGATACTGATCAGGGATGTCTTTCCTTCTTGAGATTTGCTTTTTTATGAACTAGTTTCCTCCTTTTGTTGTATAACCTGTTTATGGCAGGGGTCCACCAGACTGGCTTCCTTCTCTTAGGGGAGTCTTGGTTTTACTAGGGATGGCACGATCCATGCATCCTTGTAGGTGTTCATAGAGTGCTATTGTAAAGGATTCTGCATCTTAGGCAGTGTTATCCTTTAGCGCGGGGGCTGTGAAATTACCACCTCTGACTTAAGTAAGGTGAAGTTTGCTTTAGAAAAGTTTTTCACTGTGGTTTCCTTGGTTGGGGGTGGTGGTGGGGTGTGGACATCCAGGGTGATTAGTTTATGGTCTGATCTAACCAGTGACAGGTTTACCTCCGGTACGGAGCACCTGTCGCTCATGTTGGTGATGACCAGGTCCAATATGTTGTGGCCTCTGGTAGGGGAGTTTACCAGCTGATCCAGGGCATTTGAGTTGATAAATTCCAGGAAGCGCTGAGCCTGGGAGTTTGTACTCAAGTAGTTTTCCCAGTTAATGGTAGGGTAATTGAAATCTCCCAAGATCAGGGTGTTCGGTAGGACCTTCATGTTTTCCAGTGTCTCCAGAAAGGCAGAGTGGTGGTCCTGGGTCATGGAGGGTGATCTGTAGCGGGCCACAATTTGCATTGCAGATTTGCCCGATGTTAGTTGCACATGGATGATCTCAGAGGTATCATGCTGCACCACTAACCTGGAGGTGTGGGTATCCTTGATGAATATGGATACACCCCCTCCTTTTGTGTTTCGGTCCGTGTTCTGTGGCCAAAATGTGTGGTATGAGTTGTAGCCCAGTAGTGCTGGAGTGCTCTCTGGAGCCTTGAACCAGGTTTCAGTTACTGCACAGATGTCGACGTTCTCCATACTGAGGAGTGCTTCGAGCGCATGCATTTTGAGATTTAAATTCCTGGCGTGGAGTAGCATAACCCTCAGTTTTTTGTTAATTGTGCTGTTTACGGAGGTAGGTTTGAATTTTGAGCCTTGCCTAAAAAAGGCACTATGGGGGCAGCAAGAGCCTTGGCCAGTATTCAAAAGCCAAGGGGTGACAGGTGCAAGCCGGCTCTTGCGAAGCAACCCGGTTTGTAGTGCATGTCATCCCAGGCTGACAGACACTGGATCCCCTTTGAATGACACCAGAAGCTTAGCCAATTGTTGAAATTGATAATTTTTTCTTTATACTGAGGTATCATTCTTGGTGAGGGTAGGATGCTACTCAGGGTCAGGATCATACCCGCCTGGGCTACATCAAACTCTTCCATATCTCTTTTCATGTAGTCCAGGGAGGTACGTCTTAGATCGTTCACACCAACATGAACAATGACAGAGTCATATTTGTACTTGTTCTGGAGTGACCTGAGTGCTTTTGTTATGTGGCGGATTCTGGCTCCTGACAGGCAGCTAACAGTAACCTTCTCCTTGTCCAGCCTAGTGAGTGGGGCGTCAGTGTGCTTGACTATTGAGTCACCTATTACTAGTGTGTTAGGTATGTTATTTCGCCTTAAGGGCTGTGATTGTACAGCACATTGATTTTGTGTTTTATGTGTTGTCTGGTTTGTGACGGGAGGTGCAGGTTTTGTGGGTGTCTGCTTTGGAGCTCTCTGATGCTTTTGCAGGTTTTTATTTAGAGCCTCCGAGTATGATTTTGTGTATTTATGTGTATCTTTTGCCAGTGCTGGTTTAGTAGGTCTATGTGAGGCTGGAGGTGTGGTGCAAGTGTTAATAAGTCACAATGACATGATTGTGCTATGCAAAAAAGTGAAAATCTACACATTTTAGACTCATTGGTTTGTAGTTTTTGGGTGTTGTGGGCTGACTGAAGGGTTTATGTTAGGGCATATTTTAATTTGGGAATTGTAACATTTTTGTATGTGGCTGTTCAGGCAGGAGATGAGATAACACAGCTTTAGTTGTAAAAGTACTTTGGATGTGATATTGTCTGTGTGAGGTGTAAAGTAAAGGAGAGGGTCAGGAGTTAGCCCTTAGGTACTTTTTTTGTTCTATGTAAGGAATAGTTGCCTTTAAGTCTCTAATTAGTAGGTTCCTAGGTAAGTACTTGGCTCTAGCTGCCCATATGGGCCATTTTAATCCTAGCCGCTTTCCCTTTTGGTGGTTGAATTATTTGTTTATGTATTGCTTTTATTTACCAGGGAAGTCTGACTGGGAACACGTCCCATTTTCAGTGGAGATCCTGGGAGAAAACGCTCCATTGTACAGAATGAGTCGAAGGGAGTCGTACAAGATTTACATAATAAATGTACATGAATACATAAACCAGCAGTACTATGATAGTTAAAAATAATAAATGAACATACATAGAACAGTAAATGTACATATTTAGAATTTTAATGATTATAACAGTTAATGAAAACAAGACAGTTAAATGAATAATGCACTAAAATATTAGCTAACCTGAAGTTTATAAAAGTCTTGTTACTGCCATATAGAATCAGCTGAAAATATTGAGTAGGATACAGTGAAGTAATTATAAGATGAATATGATTACAAATTATGAAGGAGTATTGAGGAGGTCCAGGAAAAAAGGAGATAGAGATATTAGTGGAGAAGGGTGGATGATAGTCCGATAATCAGAGATTGTGAAGAAGTAGCTGTATTATGGCCAGTTAGATAAATGAGTTGTGATAGTAAGGGTTTGGAGATTATCCAGGAACATCACATGTGCATAAATGGCAACTGTGTAGGTAGGACTTTAATTGAGTTTAAATGATTTTAGGGAGTGTTCTTGTATTGCTAGTGGGTTGGAGTTCCAGGATTTAGCAAGGTGGTGGGAGAATTGTGATGTGCTAGCAGAATTGTTGGGCTTGGATACATGTAGTAGGTATTTACCTGGAATAACATGTCTGTCCCTTTTTGTGCTTGACTGGCCTTAGCCCATCCTGTGGTCAGTAATAATGTATTACCCCTACTAATAATAACTGGAATCATACCATAGAGGTAATTTGAGGGGACCCATTCATGAGATAAAACATTTAGGACCTGCCTGCCTCCATTATTAGTACAGGGGGCAGTACTGGGGTAAATTTCCTATTATCCAGCCATAGATCCAAGTTGCACTTCAATATGGACAGGGATGATTTTGAATAAGGATTTTGGTGGAATTAAACATCTGTTTGAGTGACGCCATTTACACACAAATGAGAATTTTAACTGTAAATTTGATTAGAGGGACTGGTGTGTTTTGCTGATGTCAGTCATACAAATGTCATCTGTGTACATTGTTTTGACTGGAGAGTCAAGAATGATGTCATTGATAAATAGAAAAATAGAGGATCCAAAACAAAACATTTTGTAAAACCAGTGTTAAGTCTTCCATTATCTGTGAACAATCTATTGCTGAAAATCTGAAAGGGTCTTTTTCAGTTTTGGAACCACAACATTTTATTGCCCCTGAAGTTTAATTTTCTGTGTTTATATAAGAGAAGGCTGTGGTTGACTGTCTCAAATTCCCTAGTCATAACCACAAAAATGACAATTGTAATAAGGTCAGAGTTCATATTGTAGTATCACGTGATCAGTTGAAGAGAGTAACACTGTGTGGTGATAAAGGAATTTTTGCAGTCATGTTGCTGGTCACAGAGAAAGATATAGCTCATTTTTTTAAAAAGTTACTTGTACAAGAGCTTTTCAAGTGTTTTTGTTAAAGGGCAAAGATTGGAAGCAGGCCCTGTAGTCTTTGAGTTATGAGGGTGAGTAAACTTTTGGTAACAGTATGATAATGGCATGTTTGAAGGCTGTTGGGACATTAATTGTGGTGAGGGATAAGTTAAATATTTGAGTAATTAGTTTTGCAATTTTGTTGGCTGCAAGTTTGAGAAATATGAGAGGTAGTTAGCTGAATTTGCTACTAGGATTGTTTTTCAGTTTTAAGAGAAGCAATTTAGTTTCTGTAGGGGTTCATCACCAACTCTCTGTTTTCCCATTTTCTACATGGGGTCAAGGTGTTAAGTCAGCTGTCGTTGTATCTCTTAATTCAGTGTCACTCTCCTGTATTCTTCAGCAGTCATCCCTGACTATCACTGGTCTTCTCTCACACAATCCATCCATCTCTTTGCTAGATAACCTTGTTTCCTCTTGTCTTCTTCCTGCCTGTTCCAAATCTTCTTCACCAGATTGTTTCTGCTTTTTTGAACATATTCCCAAACCACCTTAATATGTTCTCTTTGACCTTCTCTGGAATTGGAGCTACTGTTCACTTCTGCTTTGATATACTCATTTCTTATTCTGTTCCTCAGTGTGCATTCTACCAGCCATTTTAGGCACTTAATCTTTATCACCTCTAGCTTCCTCAACTGCTCTGCCTTTACCTCCCAGGTTTCTTTACCATGTAGCAGTACTGGTCACCTTACTGTTTTGTACATTTTAATTTTCATAGGATCATAGGAGGTTACAAGCCTAGCCAAAGTACAGCCCTTGTTCCCAAGAATATCAAGGTATTAAGCAGAACTAAGTCAACAACTACTGCCCCTGTTCAAGAGGGACATGGGTGAAACTCCTGGGGTGAATTTGCAGTTTTCTATCCAGTTATCCAGGTTACACTTAAATAGGATCAGCGAGGGGCTCTGCTTCACCTGAATTGGAGGGTTGTTCCAGAGGAGAGGTAACCTTTTTGAGACATATCTGTCTCTCCAGCAAGTCCTGTTGATGTCACATACTCAGCTGAGTTCCCTAGATTGAGCGCATCTTACAGCATTTGATTTACGAATGTGCAGTTCTATGCGAAGTTCATGTCCATTATAGCAGGATCTCAGATTGCTTTATTTGCAAGGCAGAGGTCACCTTGAACTTTTTCATTGGTTTCTTTGCATTAGCTGTTTTGCTCTACGCTAAGTTCACTTTTTTGCTGCTGCATATGTGCACTTTGGCTGTATTTCATACCAACTGCTGCTTTTATCTAATTTAAGTAAAAAAATCTGTTCTGCTGTGCTACTTTTTACACTGTTGCTTATTTAAGTTATGGAAAAAAAAGCATTTCTCCTTTTTTATTCTGGGTTCCTTTGCTCTTCTGTTGGCTGTAGTATAGATTGGATTCAGACTGGCTGAATCAGTTCTGTTTGGGATTGAGCACTAAAAATCAGGACATCTTTTCTTGGAGAACCCCCCCCCCCCCCGTACCCTCGTGGCAGGAGAAGTACATTAGGACTATCTAATTAAAGGTTTACTGGTTCAGGGCTTAGTTTGAGCTTTTTCATTGGTTTCTTTGCATTAGCTGCTTTGCTGCTGTTTGTGCATAGCACACCACCTCTTAGAGGTGGGTACTTTTGGCGGTTATAGAGCCAAACTTCTTCTGTGTTAAATTTCCCTTAGCCCAGTGTCAGTGCTCCTTCGGAGGTTTCTAGTGGTCCTGCTCCACTATCAGCTGGAACACTAGGCATGGCATCTTAAATACCATCACAAGTCCCACCCGTTAGCCCCTCCTTATTTAGACCTCTTCTCCTGTCCGTCTACCTTACCTGGTCCTTCCTGTCCTCTTCCTGTTCTGACCACATTGATTTACCTTACACTATGGATAGACAATTTTCAACAGTTTCTCCAGCCAGCTTGGTTGAAATTGGCATCCTGAAGCAGAGTAGCAACTGCCTCGTACACTGACAACCCTCTTATTCTAGTTCACACATTCAGTATGTGAGAGATGCATCACCTAGAATCCATGCTGTCCCATACACCAGTCAGTACATTTGACACTGAGCAGTTTGTCAGCATGTACACCTCTCCTCCTTCATCACCCAAAGCAAAACACATACCTACCTTTGCGGAGGTCCTCATCAGAAACCTACCGAATCATCAGAGACCTCCCAAATGCAAGCATGCTTCACATAATGCATCCTCTGTGAATCACAGTACACATAGCTGCTTACATGCATTTGTCTCACCAGACAAGTCCTTAAGCCAAAACACAAAACCAATCGTCTTAGTCATAGGCAATTCCATTGTGAAATGCACAGATGCCCCGCACACCAAGTTGGATAAGGAAAGGATCACAGTCAGCTGTCTGTCAGGTGCTAAATTCTGCCACATCACACACACACTCAAGTCTTTCAACAGCAGGTACTGCTATGACTCAGTTATAGTCCATGTTGATGTGAATGACTTGAGATGTACCTCACTGAACTGTAAGAAAAGACACATGATTGAGCTCTCTGATTGTGTCCCAGGCAGGTATGTCCCTAGCCTTAAGCAGCATTTTACCTTCAGCTAGGATGATGCCTCATTACAAACAAAAAATGATTTACTTCAATAATTGGCTTAATTCCTGGTGTCATTCTAAGTGGATCCATTACCTGCCAGCCTGGGATGACATGATTGACGGACCTCGATGCTTTGCCAGAGATGGTCTTCATCTGTCACCTCTGGGATTTTGGTTACTGGCTAAGGCTGTTGCCACCCCCATTATGCCTTTTTTAGGTAGCATCACAAGGACAAAACTCTCAACTTAATAAGACCATTTAAAAACAAACTCAAGGTTATGCTGCTCAACGCTAGGAGTGTAAATCTGAAACTGCACTCACTGGAAGCACTCCTCACTCTGGAAGATGATGACATCTGTGCAGTCATCGAGACCTGTTTTAAAGCTGCAGATAACACCCCAGAATTACCAGGTTACAATTCCTTCCACACATTCAGACCTCAAACTGAAGGTATGAGAACTAAGGGAGGTGGTGTATCAATACTCATAAAAGACAAATACACCTCAAGACTGGTTAAACAGAGTGACTCTCCAGGTGCAATTAACCAATGGTAAGATCCCTCTTCAAATCATTGCCAACTATAGGACTCCTCCTTTGAACCAAGACACCCACTCAGCCTACTTGGAACTACTTGAATTGATCAAGATACAACCAAACACCCTGGTTTTGGGTGACACTAATTATCTGTCCATTGAGTGGGTTAATTATGCATGTTCTAACACACTCACCCAGTGGTTTCTGGACTTTATCTCCAGTGCACTGGACCAGATGGTTGACACTCCCACAAGGGGCACAAACATTCTGGATCTGGTGCTCACCAGCATTTAGGATCACTCTACCACCCCAAGTGTGCTGCCCTCCCTGGTGAGGTCAGACCACAAATCGGTCTCATTGGAGGTAACAATAACACCAGACGCCCCCCCCACCAGCAACTAGACTGAAAAACTTCAATAAGGCCAATTACGACCTCTTACGTGATTGCATAAACAGCTTCATACCCTCTCCCTTCACTGATGGAAAGGATATTATGCTAAGTTTTACACTAATGCTTCATGCGAGCATCTATGCAGTTGTATTAACTCTGTCATACTTGATGGGACCAAAGCAAGATCCTCAAGGAAGAACAAACCCTCCTGGTGGACATCAGCCATTAGCAGGCTATACAATAAGAGGGAGAAATTGCTGTCTAAGAGTAGGAAGTTACGGTCTCAAACCTGGAAGCACTCCCTCCTCAACTTAAAGGGCAAATAAGACATCTCGTAAAGTCCTCTAAAGCTACTTATGTATCCAAATTAGCATCTCTATCTAAGGAAAACCATAAGGCTTCTTTAGCTACATCCGAAACCTGAAAGGAAAAACCCAGATTTGCACAGAAGTTGTAGCTAATGGTACTACATATACCTAACCTGTGGATATAGCCAACCTGCTGGCTGACAGGTTCAGTGCAAACTTCACTTCCCTGCCCCACCACATGAAACACAAAGCATCCCTACCACCTGTCCCCCACCTATTATTTCCAAGGAGCAAGTCTTAAATGCCCTCTCCAAGGCAAAACACAGCCTCAGTGGGACTAGACAACAGCCCAGGCTATGTTCTCAATGGATTAAAACAGGAATTAGCAGCACTGCTGGGTACCTTGTTCAACCACAGCCTTTAGCACAACAGGTTTCGTCCTTGATGAATGAAGAAGAGCTATCGTGGTCCATTTGCATAAAGTGGGTGCATCCATGGACCCCAGGAACTATAGACCCATAAGCCTAACCAGCCTTATCTGCAAGGCCATGGAGCTTATCATCGTGGACCTTATCAACATAGATATAGGTAATCTATAAACACTCAACTGTACCTAGTTTGACTTTGTCAAAGGGAGATCTTGCTTGTTAAACTTGATGGACTCCTTCGAGACGGCCACCAAAGCACTTGACGAAGGTAAAACTGTGCATACGGCCTAGCTGGACTTAGCCAAGGCCTTTGACACTATGCCCCACTCTGGCATTATTGATAAATTCACCCAGCTGGGTATCAACCCATATATTGTTAGGTGGGTTGCAAACTGGCTCACTAGTAGAACTCATACAGTCAAAATAGGAGAGACTACCTCCTCCATCAGACCCGTAACCAGTGGTGTACCACAGGGGTCTGTTCTAGGGCACCTACTGTTAGGAATATACTTCTCTGAATTACAGGCAAAAACTAAAGGTCTGTGACTGACAATTTGCCGATGACTGCAAACTAGGAGTGGTCATTCAGTCCCCTAATGATGTCAGTGTCCTGCAAGAAGGACTTGTACAGACTAATAATTGGTGCCACAATCATGGACTTACACTCAGTGCCAAAAAATGCATTATTATCCTCTTCGACAAGGGTGATGTTCCTGCAGACTACTCCATAAATAGCAATACCTTAAGCACACAATCACTGGTGGGCGACCTGGACATGCAGGTTGATAGCAACCTTACCTTTGATCACCATGTCTCCACAGTAGTAAGAAGTGGATTCTATGTTGCTTACCTCATAAATAAGGGCATTGCCTCCAGAAAAAAGAATGTTATAACCGCCTGTACTCCTCACTCATCAGGCCAATAATGCAGTGCAATGCTTCCTTTGGTATGTACCTGTCTAAGCACCTGCAGCAACTGGAGAGACTACAGTGGTTTCTTACAAAGAAAATTCAAGGTCTCCAGCACATGTTATATGCTAACAGACTGAAATTACTGTCTCTCTACTCTGTGTTATACAGACTGCTCAGAGGTGACCTGTGCCTTGCATATAAAGGTAATAGCTGACTCTGCATTAATGGAAATGCTGCACATTCCGCAGTCAAACATTACACATGCCGCACACTCAAGGGGCCTTAACCTGGTATGACACATCAATAAAACTTGCTGCAGGGACAGATTTACTCTTGGAGGTTGCTTTCAATCCATGTTAAGTATAGCCCCTCAGTGACCCTATCTAAGTGCAGTTTGGATGGTTGGATGGGAAACTGTAAATTCATCCTGGTGTTCCCACCTGTGTCCCTCTTAGATATGGGTAATAGGTGCTGATTTAGTGTCTACCCATAACAGAAACTCTTGGGAACAAGGGTTAACTTGGCTAGGCTTGTAAGGGCCCTAGGGCCATTAGCCTAGCAACCTCCTATGATCCTATAAGACCCTGAACTTTCCTTGTAATAAACCTTTGAGGTCTTTCCAGTTGCTGGAGGTGCCAGGTGTAAGGTACATACCAAAGGTAGCATTGTACTGTACTATTGGCCTGATGAGTGAGGAGTACAGGGGGTTATATCCTCTTTTGTTGTGGATGCAGTGCCCTTACTTATGAGGAGGGAGACATAGAAAGGAGCCACTTTTGAGATTTTAAGTATTTTTCCTCTGTTTATTTGCTAAGTTTTTCTGCATAGCCGCCTATTTTGAGCATTTTCTGGCTTGTTAAACTTGATTTCTGCATTAGTAACTGTATTTAGAGTACAACCTAGAGCTGTTTACTGAATTTCCTGTTTGCACTTATTTTTAAAATCGTTTTTTTCTCAAAACTTGCATTTTATCTGTCTTTGGCCTAGCACTCTTGTGTGGGGTCATTTACTGCACTGTTATAACTTGTTAATACTTGTGAACCTCTGCTATCTCTGAAAAAAACAAAAAAACAAAAAAAATCTTGCTTTTTTCCCCACTTTTCTGAGATTTAAAAAAGTTCAGTTACAGGCTTGCTGTTCTGGAATTGTTTGTAAGTTTCTGTGAGGTCATGTTTTGCTTGGGCTAAAGGGAAGTCTCTCTGTTGATCAGTGGCAGTGAAAAACATTGAGCAGCCTGCTTGCCCCTGTGGGAGTGGTTACCGACTTGAAACTGTAGTTTTATTGTCCATTTTGGGTCAATTCCAAAACTCCTTCATATTCCTCTCTTAAAACCCTCCTTTGCGCGGTTTTGCGTGTTTTTGTGCATAGCGCAACAGCGGGCAGCGCCGCCTAATTGGGTTTAAACTATTCCTGGCCCCACAAAGTCTGCTCTTCACTTTTTCCCTCAGAACTGCTCTATCTCTCAATTTAAGCACCGTATTCTCATTCTAAGGCCCTTCACTGGTCCAATTAAGTAATCCTACAAGTTAGCACTATTAAACCATAAGCACTACTTACTCTTATACTCTCTATGATTACCCTGTCCTCTATTGGTCCGTCTTAAATTCAGTTTCCCTATATTACTCTAGAATGTCCAAAGGTCAATCAATGGTTTCCTCTCCAGTCCAGCTGGTGAATCTGGGAATTTTGAGGCAATGTTACAACTGTCTCATGTACACGGACAACCCTCTCCTCCGCCAAACAGGTTCAAATATATGTGAGAGATGCAACTATTTAGCCAAACTGGAGGCCGAGCTCTCTCATCTCAAAACTGGTGTAACCAGTCAGGAGGAGAAGGTAACCTCACACAACACAATTCCAGTATCACATAGTCACACCACATCAGCGAACCAAACACATAAATACACAAAAACATACTCGGAGGCTCTAAATAAAAATCTACCTAAGCAACAGAGACCTCCAAAGCAGACATCCAAGCAAACGCTACTTTAAAACAAAACACGCACAACACATAGCCCACAAAGTCAGTGTGCCAAGCAGCCACAGCCCTTAAGGCTGAATAACACACCTGATACTCTTGTAATAGGTGACTCTATTGTCAGACACACTGACGTCCCGCTCACCAGGCTGAATAAAGAGAAGGTCACGGTGAGCTGCCTGTCGGGTGCTAGGATCCGCCACATAACGTAAGCACTCAGGTCACTCCAAAGCAAATACAAATATGACTCGGTCATTGTACATGCTGGTGTGAATGACCTGAGACGTACCTCCCTGGGCTACATGAAAAGAGACATAGAGGAGCTCTCCGATCATGTAGTCCAGGCTGGTATGACCCTGACCTTGAGCAGCATCTTACCCTCACCTAGAATGATGCCACAGTACAAAGACAAAATGATCGATTTTAACAACTGGCTAAAATTTTGGTGTCATTCAAAGGGGATCCAGTGTCTGTCAGCCTGGGATGACATGCTCGACAAGCCACGTTGCTTCGCTAGGGACGGCTTGCACCTGTCACCACTGGGCTTTTGGATATTGGCAAAGGCTCTTGCCACCCCCATAGTGCCTTTTTTAGGCAAGGCTCAAAAGTCAAACCCACCCCCATAGACAGCACAAGGAACAAGAAACTAAGGGTAATGCTGCTAAACGCCAGAAGTCTTAACCTCAAGATGCACGCTCAAGCTCTCCTCAGTATGGAGAACATCGATATCTGTGCAGTGACAGAAACCTGGTTCAAGGCTCCAGAGAGCACCCCAGCACTACCAGGCTATACCTCATATCATGCTTTTCGGCTCCAAAACCCGGACCGAACCACAAAAGGAGGGGGAGTTTCCATATTTATCAAGGATATCCACACCTCCAGGTTAATGGCATTGCACGAAGTATCGGAGACCATCCATGTGCAACTAACAGTGGGCAAGACTGCTTTTCAGTTTATAGCATCCTACAGACCACCCTCTCAAAGTCAGGAATCCCACTCTGCTTTCCTGAAAACATTGGAAAACATGAAGATCTCTCCGAACACCATTATATTGGGCGACTTCAACTACCCAAACATTGACTGGGAGCACTACTCAAGCCCCAGCACCTTAGCCCAAAGGTTCCTGGAAATTATAAACTCAAATGCTATGGAACAACTAGTCACCACTCCCACAAGAGGGGACAACGTACTAGACCTGATCATTACCAACATGGGGACTCTATGCTCCACACCAGAAGTATATCCCTCATTGGTAAGATCAGACCATAAATTAATTTCACTGGATGTCCACATCCCGACCCCACCCCCAGCCCAGAAAACCACAGTGAAAAACTTCTCGGAAGCGAACTTCTCACTTCTCAAAACTGAAGTGGAATCCTTCAAGGCCCCAGGGCCAGTGGAAACTACGGCCCAAACTGCAGAATCCTATATAAATGCATTCTACGGACATCTCCAGGAATGCATGGATCATGCTATCCCAAACAAAACCAAGACCCAATCATCCAAAGGCAGGCGTCCAGTCTGGTGGACCCCTGCCATAAATAAACTGTACAACAGAAGGAGGAAGCTACTACATGATAGAGCAAAATCCTTAATGGGGAAGGCATCTCTGATCAGTACTAGCAAAAAATTACGATCCCTCATAAAATCCTCCAAGGCCAGCTTCGAGAGAAAAATTGCACAGGACACCATAGACAATCATAAGGCTTTTTTCAGTTATGTTAGAAACCTGGGATGCAACTCCCAGACTTGTTCTGAGTTGATTCTAAGCGACAAAAAATACACTGAACCCACAGACATCGCCAATATCCTGGCAGACAGGTTCAGTGCAAACTTCTCCACCCCCAAAAGAGCAAGTATCTATCCCAGCAGAGGGCTGCCTCCCAAACATCTCTGATGCTCAGGTGAAGGCTGCCCTCTCCAAAGCAAAAAACACTGCTTCCATGGGACCAGATGGCGTCCCAGGTTGCGTCCCACATTAACTCCAAGAGGAACTAATCCCTCAAATAAAACAGCTATACAATCTCAGCCTCACTACATGATATGTGCCCACAGAATGGCGTACAGCAACAGTGGTCCCACTCCACAAAGGTGGAGCCTCTACGGACCCTGGAAACTATCGCCCCATAAGCCTGACTAGCTTAGTCTGCAAGGCTATGGAGAGGATCATCATTGAGCTCATAAACAAAGACATTGGGGACCTACAGACACTAGATCCTACCCAGTTCGGCTTTGTCAAGGGCAGATCCTGCCTTTTGAACCTGGTTGACTTCTTCGAAACAGTCACCAAAGCCATAGATGAAGGGAAGGTAGTCCACACAGCCTATGTGGACCTTGCAAAGGCATTTGACACAATACCCCACTCAGGCATCATAGATAAGCTATCCAGCTTAAATATAAACCCCTATGTCACAAGATGGGTCGCAAACTGGCTCAAAGACAGAACCCACAGTGTGAGAGTTGCTGGAGCCATGTCAGACTCGAAACCAGTCACAAGTGGCATCCCACAGGGTTCTGTCCTGGGACCACTCTTGTTCGGTATATACTTTTCCGAGGTACAGGCAAACGTGGGAGGACTATGGCTCACCAAGTTCGCAGACGACTACAAACTGGGCGCCATAATCAACTCTCCAGCTGACACAAACATCCTTCAAAAAGGTCTCACAGAGACAGATAACTGGTGCCAGCGCCATGGTTTAAAGCTAAATGCCAAAAAATGTATAGTCATACCCTTTGGCAAAAACAATGTGCCCACAAATTACCACATAGGCGGAAACCCATTAATTACAGAGAAAGTTATTAGGGACCTGGGAACCCAAGTTGATAGCAATCTCTCCTTTGAAAACCACATTGCCAAAGTGGTTAGAAAGACCTTCTACATAGCCCACCTCATCACGAAGGGTTTCACATCTAGATCAAGAGAGGTAATCGTGCCCCTTTATTCATCCCTCATCAGGCCCATCATAGAATACAATGCCCCTTTTGGGATGTACCTTACCCGACACCTGCAGCAATTAGAAAGACCCCAAAAGTATCTCACCAAGAGGATCAAGGGTCTCAAACAGATGCCATATGCTGCTCGGTTAAAAAAACTCCAGCTCTACTCAGTTGCATACAGCCTACTTTGAGGCGATCTATGCCTGACATACAGAGCTATGCCAAATCCAGAATTAATGGCCATGCTCCACCTCAGTAAATCTAAATCCCTTAGAGCCACATGCTCGAGGGACTTGAACCTCAGCACAGAAATAAATAGAACTTGCTGGAGGGACAGGTTCATAACCCAGAGGCTCCCTTTGCTCTGGAATAGAATTCCAGTTCATGTGAGGCTGAGCACCTCACTGAATCTCTTCAAGAAGAATCTCGATAGGTGGATGGGGGATCGTAGGTTTGTCCCAGGGATTACTCCCATGTCACTATTAGACAGAGGCACAGTAAACTAAACCTTAAAAAGGGCACAGTGTACTCAAATCAAGGGGTGGCGTAAGCCATACAGAATCGGGCTAGGCTTATAATTGCCTCAGGGCAGATAGCCTAGTATGAACCTATGAATCTATGAAAGCCTTTCTTATCACTGTGAAGACATGGTAGTCAAAGGAAAGGTTGCTGTCAACCTGTGTGCCCAAATCACTCACCACTGATTGTATGCTTAGTGTGTTATTAATGTGGTACTCTGCAGGAACATCATCCTTGCCAAAGGGGATGAAATGTATTTTTTGCACTGAGTTTTAGTCCATGACTTTGGCACCAGTGATTTGTCTGTGTAAGTCCCTCTTGTAGGATGTTTTCATCATTTGGAGACTCAATGACTGCACCCAATTTGCAGTCATTAGCAAACTTTGTCAGCTATTGGCCTTTTGTTTTAGCCTGTACATCCGAGAAGTATATTCCAAACAATAGGGGCACCAGCACAGATCTCTGTGGAACAACACTGGTTAGGGATCTGCTGCTGAAGGTAGAGTCATCCCACCTGACAGTATACAGGTTGATCTCTAGCTGGGTGAGTTTATTAATGATGACTGAGTGAGAAATAGTGTCAAAGGCCTTGGCCAGGTCCAGTTAGGCCATATGCATGGATTTGCCTTTATCCAGGGCTTTGGTGACTGTCTCAAAAAAGTCCACCAAGTTCAAGCAGCAGGATCTCCCTTTAACAAAGCCAGGCTGGGTTGGGTCGAGCATTTGGAGGTCTCCTATATCTTTGTTGATGAGGTCTTTCCATAACCTTGCAGACTAGGCTGGTCAGGCTTATGGGTCTATAGTTCACAGGGTCTATAGAGGCGCCTCCTTTATGTAATGGGATGACAGTTGCTGATTTTTATACAGCATGTACAAAACCAGTGCTTAGAATGTGATTAAAGAGAGTACCTAGCGGTGCATTTTTAATACATTTAGAATGCAACTTGTGATATTATCAGATACCATAAAGGTTGTGTTTTTTTGGCTTTGGAGAGAGCGTTTACGACCTGCTCCTTGGAGATACTAGGTGGAGTTCAGGTGGAAGGGATGCTTTGGGGGATATGTGGAGGGGACACGGGGGAGGAGTTTTCACTGAACCTGTCAGCTAGCAGGTTGGCTATTTCTGTGGGTTCAGTATATGTGGTGCCATTAACAACCAGTTTTGCGCAGATCTAGGTTTTTCCTTTAAGGTTTCTGACATAGCTAAAGAAAGCCTTATGGTTATCCTTAGCAAAGGAGGCTAGTTTGTATTCATAGTTAGCTTTAGAATGCCTTACGAGTATTTTATTTGCTTGTTTAAGCCGAGGAGGGAATACTTCCAGTTCAGAGACCATTCCTTCCCTCCCTTGGACAGCAGTTTCATTCTCTTATTGTATAAAGTGTTAATGGCAGATATCCACAAGGCAGGCTTGTTCTTGAGGATCTTGTTTTGATCCTATCAGGTGCGTCTGAGTCAATATATTTGTATAGATGCTTATACAAGGCATTGGTGTTAATCCCAGTATAGGTGTCCATACCATCAGTGAGGGCAGGGGCTGAAGCTATTAATGCAGTCACGCATTAGGTTGTAATTGGCTATGGAGAAGTTTTTTAGTCTAGTTGCTTCTAATAGAATGGGGGGGTTCATATGTTATTGTTACTGCTAATGATACTGATTTATGATCAGACCTCACTAGGGAGGGCCACACACATGTGGTGATGCAACGATCACCAATGTTAGTGAGCACCAGATTCAGTCAATAAATTGGAGAGGGGTCTTGTCTACAGTCCGCTGGACCTGGATTAGTTCAAGGGAATCATTTTGGTTAACCATTCTAGAGGTGCATTTATCTTTTAATATTAATACTCCACCTCCTTTAGTTCCCACACTTTGTGGTCTGAATGTGTGGAGGGCATTATAACCCGGTATGGCTGGGGTGCTTTCCATGGCCTTAAACCAAGTCTCTGTGTCTGCACAGATGTCAGCATCTTCTAAAATGAGGGCTGCTTCCAGTGAGTGCAGTTTTAGGTTTAGACTGATAGCTTTTTGAAGATATTTTTACGTTGGGAATTTTGTTGTGACATTGCCTAAAAATGGCACTATGGGGGAGGCAAGAGCCTTAGCTAGTAACCAAAATCCCTGAGGTGACAGATGACCATCTCTGGCAAAGCAGCGTGGTCTGTCTGCCATGTCATCCCAGGTTAACAGGTACTGGATCCCCTTAGAATGACACCAGGAACTAATCCAATTATTCAAGTCAATCATCTTTTTTTTATATTGTGGTGTCATCTTAGGTGAAGGTAGTATGCTGCTCAGGGCTAGGGACATACCTTGCCTGGGACATATATTCAGAGAGCTCAGTCATGTTTCTTTTCATATAGTCCAGTGCGGTACATCTCAAGCCATTCATTCCAATATGAACGATTATGAAGTCCTAATGGTACTTTTGTGGAGAGACTTGAGTGCGTGTGTGATCTGGCAGATCCTGGCACCCAACAGACAGCTGACCGTAACCTCCTCCTTGTCCTGCCTGGTGAGTGGGACATCTGTGCGTCACTATAGTGCTGCCTGTGACCAAAATATTTTGTTTAGATGTGCTTTGCCTTAGGGGCTTGTTTGGTGAGACAATTGTGCTTGTGGTCTTATGTGTATTGAGTGCTGTAGGTATTGTATTAGGTGTAGCATGTTTGTTTCAGAGGTCTCTGGTGTTTAAGTAAATTTCTGGTGAGTACCTCTGCATATGATGGTTTGTGTGTTGAGATCATGGTTTGTGCAGGAGGCGTAGTATATAGGCTGACAGCCTGTTCAGTGTCAGTGCTCTGTGAAGAAGAGAGCAAGGATTCCACATTTTAGCGTATATGCATTTCTCACAAATTGAGCTTGAGTGGTTTAGGAATAGTGGGTTTCTTTGCCATTCTTCTTTCATACACTACCCCTGACACTCTGTGGCATTTGGCTGCAGCACCTCTGTTTCTAGCATTGACCTCCTCGTTTAGACTTTCCTTCTCTTCGACCACCCCTCCAGCACACTTGAAACTTTAATCTGTTCTACTGTTTTTCCCTTGTATCACAGTTCTTAGCTTCTTCTGATTTACCCTACTTGCTGCTATTGTACTCCGTTTCATCCCATGTGTCTTTAGTTTTTATGCCATTCCCCTGTACTTTGCTCAAGTTCTTGTTTAGAGCCTGCCTGTAATACTGCATCATCTGCATATACAGCAACATTGATGTCCTTCAAGGATGCATCTGCAGTCCTTACAAATGGGTTGTCCTGTCGTCAGGCAGCCCTTCGGTCGGCCGGATTCCAAAGTCTGGGTCTGGCCTCGGCTGGTGTCGCACTTCACCCGACGTCATAGCTGCAGTTCTTCGGGTATAAAGGCATCAGCCGACGCCATTTTCCTCAGTCTTTCTTGCCGCGTGGCGCCCGAAGCAGAAGCTGTTCGCAAGTGCCGGTCGGTCAGAACCAGAGATTACTACTACAAGTACCGAAGACTTCTAAAAAGCTAAGTACCCCGTTGGGGACTCTTTCTTGCCTCAGCCGATGTCAGAAAAAGTGAATAACTGTTTAACTTGTGGGAAACAAATACCTCATAAAGATTTCCACTCTTACTGCTTACCTTGCTTAGGCCCAGACCACGACGTAGCAGCTTGTCTAGCCTGTGCTTCTTTCAACCGACGGACGCTTAGAAGTCGGTCGGAATTTGCTGAAGAGTTTTTCGGATCCGAATTTGCTTACATTATGCAAATTTCTAAAAAACGCAAGGAAAAGGACCGACACTCGCGGTCCGCGGTTTCGGCCGAAACCACGGTTAAGCCAACCGCGAGTGTCTCGGTTTCGGCTGAAACCGAGTCAACGGTTCTTCCTTCGGCCGAAAGCTTGCCACTTACCGAGGCCTCATCCAGCCTGGTTGAATCTGCTACTGAAATCCCACCTGCTCCTGCAGGTTCACAGGATTTATCTGATACTATCCCTTTGGATATTTCTACCCCTGCACGTGGAGCTGCTAGGCCTCCTGCATCCATGTCGATTAAGGCCTTTGCCAGGGCTAAAGCAGCAAAAACTACCAAATCTGTGCCTGCTAAGACCCCCTCTCACAGGCCTAGCTCTAGTTCACAAATGCTTAGTCTAGCAGAGGATCTCATTTCTTTGATCCGGGGATCCCAACCACATCCAGACAGGGCCTCTCACCCACCTCCAGAGAAGAGGACTAGAGTAGAGCCCCCTGAGCCAGTTTCTACAGATGGCTCCTCTGATGAATCAGATAATTCAAACCCTCCAGAGGGCCCCTTTTCTCCTTATGAGGACTCTGATGCAGAAGAGTCCATTCCTTCTGCCTCTCCGCCTGAGGAATTTTCTTTTGGGGAAACCTTGCATGCTATGAGGGAACAATTTCAATGGCAGGGCCAGGATTTTTCAGACTCTAGGAAAAGGCTTAGAACCTTTTTGCATTTGCCACAGCATAGGCCTTTAGCCATTCCTCCAGTGCTTACTGTTGTGGATGATGCCTTTAATGATGCTTGTACTGCTCCTGATTCTCTTCCTCCGGCCCCTGCTAAGCCCGATAGGTACTACAGGGTTCCGGACACACATTATCATTTGTATAAGGCCCCTTTTGCAGATCCCAAAACTATCTCCCAGGGACCCAAGGCTGTAGCAGCTACTTCTACCAAAAACCCCCTCCCCTCTGAAAGGGAATCTAGGGCCTTAGAGATGGGGTAAAAAGTTTACACTTCTGCTACTCTTTCAGCTAGGGCCTTGAACTGTCAATTCCACATGATTCAGTATCAGGAATTTATGTTAGACCAATTAACTAAAAAACTGTCCTCGGATGAACCATTAGACAAAAAATCTGTACAGGAAATGGTACATAACATTCAGCAGGTCAGTAATCATTCCTTAAAATGCGGCTATGATGCACTGGAGGCTTCCTTTAGATCAGCCATGACTGGCACAGTGATCAGAAGACATGCATGGTTAAAAGAGCAGTCCTTACCAGACCATGTTAAATCAAAGCTCCTAGATGCTCCCATGGATAAGCTCAATTTGTTTGGCTCCCCTGCGCAACAGGTGCTGAAGAAGGTGGAAAACAAAGCAAAATCTGTCCAGACAGTCAAGGATTTCTTACAGGTCCAGCCTCCAAGGTTTAGCAGGAACTGGCCTTCCAAGAATTGGTCCTTTCCAGACACCTCCAGAGCTCCGAGAGGCAGGAATAGGCGCTCAAGAGGCAGGGGTCAATCCAGAGGTGCCTACAGGGGACGTCAGTGGCAGGCTAACAACCAGCGAGGTACAGCCACAGACCCAGCCACCACCACTTCCACAGGACAATCACAGTGACTTGGCTCTAACACCGCCTACCAGGGAACAACTAGAGGCACCCTTAGGCGGGAAGCTAGCCTTATTTTCAGTAAACTGGCATTACATCACAGGAGACAAATGGATTTTACAGACAATAGACCAAGGTTACAGGTTTCACTTCCATACTCTACCAAGGAAGAGAGGAATGCCAAACCTACCTCCAAATCAGAAGACAGAAGCTCTAGAACAAATAACTCACTTACTAAGGATGAGAGCTGTAGAAAGGGTACCATCTATGGAACAAGGGCAAGGATTTTACTCCAGACTCTTCCTGGTACCAAGAAAAGAAAACCAATGGAGACCTATTCTCGACCTGTCCGCTTTAAACACATACCTCATTGTTCCAAAATTCAAAATGCTGACCCTACAGCAACTTCTTCCCATGTTGGGCAAGGAGTCTTGGCTGGTAACTCTAGATCTCAAGGAGGCATACCTGCACGTCCCCATACGACCAAATTGCAGAAGATACCTCAGATTTCTTGCAGGATCAGAGCATTATCAATTCTCAGCATTGCCCTTTGGCTTATCTACTGCGCCCAGAGTATTCACGAAATGCCTGGCATCAGTAATTGCTCATTGCAGGCTTCAGGGAATTCAAATTTACCCTTACCTGGACGACTGCCTGTTACAAGCGGACAACAAAAACAAATTAACAAAAGATTTGGAAAGGGTCATTCATCTACTACAAGCCCTGGGATACACAGTCAATATAAAAAAGTCAAGGCTGATACCATCCCAAAGGATAACCTTCTTGGGTGCAGATCTGGACACATCAAAACAAATGGCATTCCTGACAGTAGAAAAACAGGAGCAACTCCCTTTCTACTTCATGGCATTAACAAAGCAGAACCAGCTAACAGCAAGAAAAGTCCTGCAAGCTCTCGGTTACATGGCATCCTGCATAATATTGATTCCACATGCCAGATTACATATGAGAATGTTACAGTGGTACCTAAGGAATTTATGGTCTCAGCACAAGCACAGCCTAGAAACCCAAATTCCAATAATTCCATGCCTGAAACAAGAATTCCAATGGTGGGCTCAGGCCTGTCAATCAAACAAGGGACTGCCCTTCCACAGCACTCAACCAAGCCAGACCATCACAACAGATGCCTCAGACCTCGGTTGGGGGGCACACATGCTAGACAAGTGCATACAAGGCTTATGGACTCAAGACCAGCTGCACCTACACATAAATCAAAAGGAAATGCTGGCAGTAAAACTGGCAATTCAGGCATTCAGACCATTTCTTCGACAGGGTCAACTGCTGATAAGGACGGACAACACCACAGTTATGTGATACATCAACAAACAGGGAGGCACACATTCATACCCTCTATGCCGGATGGCAATGGACCTCTGGAATGTGGCACTGAGCTTCAACATTCAGCTACAAGCAATTTTTGTGCCAGGAAAAGAAAATATACTAGCAGACATCCTAAGCAGAACTACCACGGATGCCCACGAATGGATGCTGCATCCGGACATCTTCAAAACCATTACAGGGAAATGGGGACTACCAGAAATAGACTTATTTGCATCCCCACACAATCACCAACTGAAAAAATTCTGCACAAGGACGTACCACCCACTTGCTTGGAAAGTGGACTCCCTATCTTTCAGTTGGAAAAACCTGACAGCATATGCATTCCCACCTCTTCCTTTGATGCACACGGTGCTATTGAAGATCAAAGAAGACCGTCCAAGGATCATCCTGAGAGCTCCAGACTGGCCAAGGCAACATTGGTACCCATTACTGAGGAGTATGTCTCGGGAACAAATATGGCCTCTGCCCCTAGTTCCCTTGCTGTAAACACAGAACAACTTCAAAACCCTGCATCCAAGCCTGAAAACACTGCAGCTGGCTGCCTGGAACATTGCATAAGACCAAATAACCCAGATTTATCTCAAAGGGTTAAAGACATTATCTTGGAGGCTCGCAGACCCTCAACAAGAAAAAATTATTCAGCAAAATGGAAAAGATATTTCATTTGGAGTACTGCAAAAGGAGAGGATGTGTCACTGGTAAACATAGCTAACATCCTGGAATACTTGGCAGAGCTCTTCCACAATGGCCTGTCCTATTCTTCCATTAAGATTCATGCATCAGCTATTTCAGCAGAATACAACTTGCATCCTCCAGTCTTCTCACATCCTCTGCTCAGGCAGTTTCTGAGAGGGATTAAAAATGTAAAGCCACCTAGGAAGCCACCATTGCCAGCATGGGACTTGAACTTTGTGCTAGAAAAGTTGACACTCCCTCCTTTCGAGCCAGCAGCAACAGCAGAATTACAGTACTTATCATGGAAAACTGCTTTCCTGCTTGCAATCACTTCAGCAAGAAGGGTATCTGAGCTACAGGCATTAATGGCAGTACAGCCCTTCCTGATCTTTCATCAAGATAGAGTGTCCATGAGAACTAATCCTACTTTTATGCCTAAGGTGGTCTCCAGGGTATCTTTAAATCAAGCTATCCACCTACCTACATTCTTCCTCAACCCATAGAACAGGGGAGAAAGACTGTTGCATACCTTGGATGTACATAGACAATTACGTTACTACCTGGACAGGACCAAGAGCAATAGAAAAACTGACCAGCTACTGGTAGCATATGCAACAGGAATGGAAGGAAAAGCAATTTCAAAACAGACAATATCTAAGTGGTAGGAAATTGCATTAGATTTTGTTACTCCTACCATGGGAAGAAAACTCCAGAAAACATCAGGCCTCACTCTACAAGGGCTACAGCCACTACCACAGCTTTTTTACGAGGAGTGGCTACCAAAGACATTTTAGAGGCTGCTACTTGGAGCTCCGTGCATACATTTGCCAAGCATTATAATTTACCTTTATACTCCAGATCCCGAGCAGGTTTTGCCACTGCTGTTTTGCAAGGGATCTTAACTACACCATAATCTTATTTCTCCTCCTCCCCCAGTTTGGCTATGGTATTCTACCCATTTGTAAGGACTGCAGATGCATCCTTGAAGGACATAGTACAGTTTTGTACCTACCATAAATGTAGATGTCCGATAGGCATGCATCTGCAGTCAGGATTACCCACCCTCTTCCCCTCTGTGGTACTCCTAGGGTATTTGCCCATCTTGTAGCTAGCTGGGGGATCTATTATGGTGTATTTGTTTGTATATATGTACATACATGCTTATTTTTTGTTTGCTCTCTACTATTTGGAACCATTTGCATTTATCCAAATTTAGCCTTCCTAGAGGGCACCTGGCATCTGGGGCAAGAAACACTGAGGAAAATGGCGTCGGCTGATGCCTTTATACCCAAAGAACTGCAGCTATGACGTCGGGTGAAGTGCGACACCAGCCGAGGCCAGACCCAGACTTTGGAATCCGGCCGACCGAAGGGCTGCCTGACGACAGGACAACCCATTTGTAAGGACTGCAGATGCATGCCTATCGGACATCTACATTTATGGTAGGTACAAAACTGTACTTTCTGTCTCCTCCAACCTGTTTGCAAATGTAGTCCATCACCAGTATGAACAGTGGGCTCAGAGCTGAACTTTGATGCACACCCATTCCCACTGGGAACCCCTCTGTGAGACTGATGCTGTTTGTAATTGAGTCATTGAGCCCTTGTTCATAGCCTGCACTAATTCTTCCAATGTTTCTAGGACTTCAAACTGCTGTAGGACTGCCCAAATCAGCTTTCTTGTGACCTTGTCATATGCTTTCTACAAAGTCTAAGAATTCCCAGTTAGACTCTTTCCTCATCTCTACTGTCTTATCAGTTACCTTTCTCACTGCAAAAATTGGATGGATTGTGCTGCATCCTGATATAAATTGAAATCGGTGATCTCCCATCTTACTTTCTATAACTCTACGTGTTCATTTATCAATCACCTTCTCCAAAACTTTCATGCAGTCTGACAGGAGCTCAATACCTCTGTACTGTCCACAATTGTAGATGTTCCCTTTGTTGCAGTGTTTGCTTTGTAGTCTGATTCAGCAGTTGGGTTATTGGAGATGATTGGATCCAACCCTGACACTTTTTTCAAGAGTTTGGATTCAGGGCTCCAGCTCCTGTCCTACCATACCTCTCAACTTGGAAACATCAAAAATCTGGACAAGGCCCATGAAAAATAAGTACAAATCTGTATGCTGATTAACATAAAATTTGCATACATAATTATGTAACCCTACCCACTCTAAATGGAATTGTGGGATACCAACTTTCAAACGCAAACTGAAGAACAGACAACCAAAATATGACACCAGAGTCCCCCTGCAGCCATTCCAATGTCCCATTAGCTGGCTATTTTGCCATATTTACCATAAACACTAATGTATGCATACTGCTTTACTTCTACAATGATTTGTATTTTATTTTTACATTTTATAGCACAATGCACAAACATCAATAGACATCTGCCAATTAAACAAAGCAGTACTGTCTCACAATGAAAATAGATTTGGCATTAAAACTTCTCTGCCCTTGAAACTCACATTCATTGAAACAGCATTGAAACCCACACCACATCCAAAGAAAATGCATCTGGCCAGTGGTGGATAAAAGAGTACCTTTGGGCTGTTTTCAAATCATTGGCCCCTTGCACACAAAACAAGAAACATACACATGTTCTTTGATACACCTTCCTGAAATTATATTCCTTGTACAATACAGCACACTTGTTAGAGCTCATTTTAAATTTATTGTTTGAACATTGTTCCAGTAGGCAAAGAAACAAAATGTATGAACCAATAATGACAAAACTGTCCAATTCAGAACATTTCCAGAGCTGCTTGCACTTATTTTCAATTTCAGGTTTTTTTTTTTTTTTTTTTTTTTGGGGGGGGGGGGGGCGACAAAAGGCCAAAAACCAGGGATACATTTTAAACATTGCTTGTATAATTTTGGAAGGTTGCTAGAATAAAATGTTACTACCATGCATTTCACTGCTAAGACTTGAACCCAGAACCCTGTGTATATAGTCAGAGCAACATACCACTATGCCAAATCAGCAGTTTCCTGGAAGACTGAAACTTAAATAGCTATCATTTAGTGAATTCAGTTCTCACGTCTCACCATAATTCTCAAACTCTTAGCACAGAAAACCTGGATGAAGCCAATAATGGGGTAATACAGAATTCAGTTCTCACTTCTCACCATAGCTCTCAATGTCGTAGCACAAAAAAATGGACAAAGCCAATAATGGGGGAATACAGCCCCAAAATAGGGACAAATTTCAAATACTTATCAACTTAAAAAATTGCTAGAATAAAAGGTTTTGTGTTACAATTTATTTTCTGAATAATATGAAGTCTGAAATTCAAATGCCTGTCATTATTTAGTGAATTCAACCCTTCAGTGATTTCTTTGCCATAAAAATCCTGAAAACCACAGATTTTATGAGGAACAGATAAAAGAAATATGAGGCATAAATTCACAAGTGGTGTTGGCTATGGACTTTAGGCTCTTTTTACTTTGTACACAAGGTACAAGGTTTGAGCCTGAGTACCTCTAGCCCCCAGGTGTATTTGGGGCATTTTCACACACACACACTCTGAAAAAACTAAGAACCTACCCTTCTGAATGTCAAGCCAGCCAGAGTGAGTATGGTATGCAAGCTCTGTATCGTATTCAGTTCAAAATGCAGCAGTGAGTCCTTTCTGTTTATAGGTAGGTACAAGGCTATTGGCCCTAGGGTCTATACAAGCCTAGCCAAAAATGTACCCTGGCTTTCGCCACCCAACAAAATTATTTTCTTGTGCCCCTGTTGAGCAGAGCCACAGAAGTGATCCCTTGGGCGAATTTCCTATTTCCCACCCATTCATCAAGATTTTTCTTGAAGAGTGCTAATGAGGAGCTTTGTTTGATATAGATAGGTAGTTTGTTCCAGAGAATGGAAAGTCTCTGGGACAGGAATCTATCCCTCCAGCATGTTCTGTTTATTGTGGTGACAAGGCTTAGGTCCATAGAGCATGTAGCTAGGAGGGATTGGGATTTCTTTAAGTGGAGCATGTCCACCAGCTCTGGGTTTGACATAGCTTTGTATGTTAGGCAGAGATCGCCTCTGAGTAGGCGATATGCGATGGAGTAAAGCTGGAGATTTTTGAGACGGTCTGCATAGGGCATCTGTTTGAGGCCAGTAATCCTCTTTGTGAGGTATTTCTGTGGCCTTTCCAGTTGCTGTAGATGTCTTGTGAGATACATACCAAAAGGGGCATTGTACTCTATAATGGGTCTAATGAGTGATGAGTAGAGGGGAACAATGGCCTCTCTCTTTCTGGATGATAAACCTTTTGTGATGAGGTGAGCCACGTAGAAGGATTTCCTGACCACTGTGGTGATGTGATTATCAAAGGAGAGACTACTGTCCACCTGTGTCCCAAGGACGCTTATCACATTTTCGGCATTAAGTAGACTACCAGCTATTGTGGTAGTTCATGGGTACAGAGTTTTTACCAAAGGGGATGACAATACATTTTTTGGCATTGAGCTTCAGGCCATGGCTTTGACACCAGGCATCTGTCTCAGTGAGGCCCTTTTGTAGTATGTCCACATCATTAGGAGTTTTGATTATGGCTCCTAGTTTGCAGTCATTTGCAAACTTTGTTAGCCAAAGACCTTCTGTGTTAGCCTGTACTTCAAAGAAGTAGATACCAAACAGGAGAGGACCCAGGACTGAACCCTGTGGTACTCCACTTGTCTGAAGTTGGATTTGGAGTCTGCTACTTTCACAGTGCGGGTTCTGTCCATGAGCCAGTTGGCAACCCACCTTGTGACATAGGGATTTATACCTAGTTTAGTGAGCTTATCTATAATTCAATCAGCAGTTTAAGGGCTTGCACCAAAAGATAATGTCTCTGGCAGCCAGAAAATGCAGCAGTTTAACAGCTCACTCGCAACCAAAGATAATGTTTCCCTGTGAGTCCTTTCTGTTCAGTAACGGCCATAAACAGCCGGAATGCAAGCTCCATATATCGCAAGCAGCATTATGTTCGCACAGCAACTTAAGTGCAGCTAAAAGATAATGTTTCCCCGCTCTCCATTTGAACAGCCAGAATGCAAGCTCAATTCCGACAGGCTGGTAGCCCCAACAGAGCTGACATCACACACGTGGTGACATCAGCTCAAAAAGTGGGGGGGGGCTGAGAAAAACTCTGAAATGAAGGGGTGCCACTCGGGAATTGTGGCATCCCATTATTTGGACCCCAAAACTCGGGATGGTTGGGAGGCATGTGTCCTACCCATAATTCCCTCTTCCCTAGATTACCTCAGATCTTGTTTGCCACTCGACGACTCAAGGTGCGATTCAAGGGCACTGTATCTTGTCGTGTTGGTAATTGGTCTTTTATTTAATTTCTTGCCTTTTTCTGCTAATACTTACATTTTCTCTAGTTTATTCTCTTGTGTTTAATAATTAATAATTAATACCATTTCTAAACTCTCTTTTCCCCTTCTAACGGAGTTTTGTTTTTCCTTAAAAAAATAAATAAATAAATCTGAAGTTGCCTTTTCCATCTGGCTTCAACCTGTAGGTCATCGGATCTGATGCCTGACTTTCTCAGAGACTCCAGCTCCAGAGATTCACCTCCTCTGCCAGTAATACACTGCTCCCCCATCTACCTCAGATCTTGTTTGCTGTCTTGAAAGACAGTTGAGTGCAATTTAGAGCTCTGTCAAATATCCTTTTTGGTTATCAACCAGGCTTGCGATTTTATGCTATTTTTGTTTTTCTCTACTTGTTTTTGGTGTTTGGGAATAGTTCTAGGGTTAGTTAGTAGTTAGTTCGATTGCTGTTTGTGTGGTTACAGTTTAGCTCGTTTTGGTTGTTGATGGTATTTCCACCATTTTGTGTTTAAAAATAATACATATGTATTTGTGTGTGTGTGTATGGGTCTACTTCATAAAATTGAAATTTCATAATGATGAATTTCATAACATTGAGACCAAAACATCTAAATCCCAAAACATTGAAAACTCAGAACATTGAAAGTGTGCTTCATAACATTGAAAACTACAGTGCATATGTAAATAACATCCTCTCCACCTTTAACAACACCTAACTAACAAACACATTTTCTACTATGTTTCTGCAGGGGGGAAAGCCCCCCCCCCCATAAATTAAATATACCAACTCCAAGATCGCACTACAGTGGAAAAAAACTTAACTTCCTAACCTCTCTGTGGTTAGGAAGTTAACTTTTTTCCACTGTAGTGCAATCTTGGAGTTGGTATATTTAATTTACGGGGGGAGGGGGGTAGAGCTTGTCCCCCTGCAGAAACATAGTAGAAAGTGTGTTTGTTAGTTATGTGTTGTTGTAGGTAAAGCTGATATTATTTACTTGTGTAATGTAATTTTCAATGTTAAGAAGCACACATTCAATGTTCTGAGTTTTCAGTGTTTTGAATTTTCAATGTTATGGTCTTAATGTTATAAAATTCAGCGTTATGAAATTTCAGTGTTATGAAGTAGACCTGTGTGTATGTATGTGTCTCTCTCTCTCTGTCTGTCTCTCTCTCTCTCACTCACCCACTCACCCACTCACCCACTCACTCACCCACTCACTCACCCACTCACTCACCCACTCACTCACCCACTCACTCACCCACTCACTCACTCACTCACTCACTCACACACATGTATGTATGTACAGTAGTTGGTTTAGTGTCTTTTTGTTACTGTGCTGTTTTTGTGTGCCTTTTTTTCTTCTTGGGTAGTTGGGGTTGATAGGGTAGTGTTCTGTTTATGTGCTTTTAGATTACTATGTTGGTTGTTTTGTTTTATCTTTTTCTCCATAGCTTTTGTCTATATGCAGAGGTACAAGGATAAGGGCTCTAACAAATGTGTGGCTTGTGGGCAAATGCTGCCATCTCTCAGGATGCACATGAGAGCCACATCTACTGTGGGCACAAAATTCCACCCCAAGACCCTCATTTCTTTGGTGTATATTGTTCAGCTGTAGTTCACTGAGAAGTTTAGTGTGAGGCCTGTGCTTCCAGAATGTAGTCCATCATCTTCATTTGAACGACTTCCTTTTTCAGGAACATAAGCCAAAATTGTAAGAGAAAATGCATCAACTTACCCACAGAGCCCCTTACAGCTGATATGGACAATGAGTAGAATACTCATTCTCCTATATCCCCAGTTGGTTACCACAGATTTGGTTAAGTCCTGAAAATGATGAGGCATTTCTTGCAGTGAGTGCTGCAGAAAGCTTTTACGCCTTTCCCACAAACTTCTTTGGTGGCCTACCAGTTGCTAATATAGTTTGTGTGGTCATTTAAGCTGTTTGACATCTCATGTTACAATGGCCTCAATCACCAGGAAAACAGACAGTGATGTTTCTTCAAAGAAATTAGAGTTTTGGATTGGAGATTCTTGAGCCTGACATTTTGATATCAGCATTGACTCTCAGAAACGCTCTTACACTCTGGAGCCCTATAATACACCATCCAGTCATGTTGTTCAGAGCAATGTTTACTTCATAAAGTGTGTCTAAGTATTCTCTGCTTTTTCCGTCAGGACAGTAAGTTACTACAATCATATGGTTAACCTTTATAGAGGAATATCTATACTCATTCCTCATTAGGCCAATCATTGAATACAATGCACGCTTTGTCACTTATCTGTCCAGATACATGCAACAGCGATAGGTTCATATGTGTTTACTAGACTAATGACCACAAGGGCCTTTTTAAGCCTAGCCATACATTCCAAATCTCTTTACAAGTTCTGGTACCCTTGATAAATGTAAGGGGCTTGGGAGATGAAACCATTACAGGCTGCCTGTGTCCATTAGAGACATAATTGCCAAACGAGGGATACATTTCCTGTTCCCCATCCAGTTGTCCAAGTTGCACTTGAATTGGTTGTGGGAGGAACTCTTGCTTCACATGGATGGGGAGCTTGCTCCAGAAAAGGGATAGTCTCTGGGGTACATACCTGTCTCTCCAGCATGTCCTATTCATATTGCAGGCAAGGTTTAAGTCTTTAGAATAGTTTTTTTTGGGTATGCAGTAGGTCCATCAGAGTGTGGTCTGACGATGCTTTGTATGACAGACATAGATCTCCCCTCAACAGCCTGTAAGAGACAGAATACAGGGATAGGACCTTAAGGTAGTCTGCACAGGACATGTTACTTATTCCCTGTATTCTTTTAATGAAGAACCTCTGTGGATGTTGAAATTTAGATATGACTGGTTAGGTACATATCAGAGGGGCATTGTACTTAATGATAGGTCTGATGAAAGCTGAATACAGTAGAACTGTGACTTCTGTGGACCTAGATGCCATACCTTTGTTTATAAGTTGCACAACATAGAATGATTTCTTCACTACTGTAGACATATCAAAGTCAAAGAAAACTTTGTCATTCAGAACTGCACAGCAGTATAGCTGAGCGAAATTACAGTGCTTCATTCTCAATGCAGGAAACAGTTGCACGTATAGACAAAGAAAAATTAAAATATCACAGTAGAATTTTTTAAAAGGAGCAATTTCTAAGTAAAGTAGGACAACAGTAACCCACACCCATCCTGGAACAGGAGACAAGGAACAATGTAAAGATAATCTTGTCAAAGTAAAATTGAAACAATAGCAGCATATCTATGAATAGACTGAATTATTGCACAGTTTCTATATTGCACTTTACAGTCCTTCAGTGTGTAGGTGAGCTACCTTAGTATTGCACTTAGTTATTGCACATCCATAAAATAAGCCCCTTGATAGGCTAGTTATGTAACAGACATCATGGTTCGTTTTTCCCAAGAGTTCAATAGTCTAATGGAAAGCAGAAAGAAACTGTTTTTTAGTCTGGTGGTCTTACAATGCAGGCTTCTATATCTCCTGCCTGAGGACAGGCGAGTGTACAGACCACTGACAGGATGCGTTGGATCGCTGAAAATCTTTTTGGCCCTGTCGATGCACCGGCATTTGTGTAGATCCTCCAGACGTGTAAGGGAGGTGCCAATGATTCTTTCTGCCGACTTAACAACTCTCTTGAGAGCCTTTCGATCCTGATTGTTACAGCTCCCATACCGAACTGCAGTGCTGTTGGTCAGGGGACTTTCAATGGTGCCCCTATAACAGGTCTGAAGTATGGAGCTTGGTAATTTTCCCTTCCTAAGTTTCCTTAGAAAGTGCAAGCGTTGCTGAGCTTTTTTGACTGTGCTGGATACAGTGACTGACCAGGATAAGTTTTCCGTGATGTGAGTACCCAAGAACTTTGTACTCTTGACCCTTTCTGCTGTCATCCCTTTCATCACTAGAGGTTTGTGTGGTGTTTGAGATCTTCTGAAATCAACAATCAACTCCTTTGTCTTGCTGACATTCAGTGCTAGATTGTTGCTGTCACACCAAACCAGTAGTTGATCAATCTCTTTCCTGTAGGCCTCCTCCTCTCCATCTTTGACCAGGCCTATAAGTGGTGTCATCAGTGAATTTGATGATTCTGTTTGTCTCATGTGTGGCCATGCAGTCATGTGTCAGTAGAGTGAAAAGTAGAGGGCTTAAGACACACCCCTGTGGTACTCCTGTGTTCAGGATGATACTTCCAGAGCTGTTGTCTCCCAAACAAACCTTTTGAAGCCTTTCAGTAAGGAAGCTCAGAATCCAATTGCATAAATGAGAGTCTATGCCCAGTTGAAGTAGCTTCGATATCAGATTCTGAGGGATGACGGTGTTGAAGGCAGAACTGAAATTGATGAATAGCAGTCTTGCATAGCAGTTTTTGCCTTCTAAGTGGGCCAGTGTTTAATGGAGAGTCATGATGGTCAAAGGCTAGATTGCTGTCTGTGTGTGTCCCCAAGTCCCTGACTACTGGGTCAGCTCTTAGGAGTGTGTTGTCAGTATGGTAGTTACCAGGGGTGGATGACTTCCCGAAGGATACTTTTATGCATTTCTTGGCATTTAGTTTAGTCCAGGGCTCTGACACCAGTTGTTTGTCTGTGTCATCCCTTCCCGGAGAATATTTTTGTTAGTGAGCGATTCAATGACTGCTCCTAATTTGCAATCATTTGCAAATTTAGTCAGCCAGAGGCCATTGACATTGGTCTTGACTTCAGAGAAGTAAATGCCAAAAAGGAGCAGTTCCAGGACTGATCTCTGAGAGACTCCAATTGTGACTGTCCTCTTTGTAGAGGTGGACTTCCCAGTTCTAACTTCCTGGGTCCTGTCTGTGAGCCAACTGATTATCCACCTGGTGACATAAGGATTTGTACCTAACCTCTTAAGTTTATCAACAATGCCAGAGTGGGGTGTTGTGTCCAGTGCCTTGGCCAGGTCAGGGTAGGCAGTGTGAACCATTTTCCCTCATCCATTGCTTTGGTGACCTTCTCAAAGAAGTCCGCCAGGTTGAGTAGACATGACCTGTCCTTGATTAAACCAAATTAGATTAGGTCTGGTGACTGGAGGTTTCCTATGTAATTATTGATCATTTTCATGATGATTCTTTCCATGGCTTTATGTATGAGACTAGTGAAACTTATGGGTTTTTAGTTTTCAGGGTCTGTAGATGGCCCACCTTTGTGCAGAAGGATAACTGTTGCAGTTCTCCATTCATGAGGCATAAAGCCTGTTTGGAGGCTACAGCTAAATAGCAATTACAGAGGGCCTTGATAGGTCATGTTTCTTGCTGTTTAGAAGTCATCCTGGGGTATTGTCTGGGCCCACTGATGCAGTGTTATTGGCCTTAGAAAGAGCATTAAGGACCTGTTCCCTAATGATAGCAGGGGGAATTATGTTTGATGGTATTTCCTGAGGGAAAGTTGAGGGAGAGAAAGGGGTAAAGTTGGAGCTGAATTTGTCAGCCAGTAGGTTTGCTATATCGTCTCGTTCAGATAGATACCTTACTGAAAGGATACAGCACCTAAACAACATGTCCATGGACTTGACTCACAGCCCTGTAACTATACTCTGTATCCTACAGATTATTAGGAGATGACCTGTGTTTGCCATATAAGTCCTCCACTGACCCCTTAGTAATAGATTTAGTGCATATCAGCAAGTGAAATGGCATCAACAGTACACAATCTAGGGATATAAACCTCTTCTGCAGCATCAACAGATTGGTTAGGAGGGACAGGTATATTTCGTAGAAGATACTTCTGCTGTGGAACAGACTTCCTATCCACATAAAAGAAATGTCATCCATTTTCAAGTGCAACTTAGATCAATGGATGGGAAACAGAAAATTTACCCGAGGACTGCCCCCTTTACTACTAATGGACAGATGCAGCTCCTAAATGCTTTATCCCATGCATAGACCCTCTCAAATTACCTATGGTATGATCCCAGTTATTCTCATTAGAGATAATATGATTATTGACCATGGGATGGGTATGGTCAATCTATAACCAAATGGGATAGGTTATTTCGAGTGCAAAAAGGGAAAGTGGCTAGGCTTAAAATAGGCAGGTAACCTAGTATTTAACATATCAGAAGCATATTTATTGGCCAAGTATGCACACATGCAAGGAATTTTACTCCGGATTCAGTTACTCTCCAAGTATGAATTACATAAAATAGTATACATGCAACTGTTAAGAATAAGACAAACGACATACATGCAATTAAGAACGGGACAAAACATATACATACATATATATATATATATATATATATATATGTATACACACACACACACACACACACACACACACACATATATGCAAGGTGCAAAGTGCAACTCAATGCAAGAAATACTGAAATAAACTCTGAAAGAAACAAGTATGAACAATATGTAAACAATACTGCATAATCTTCGGAGGCTTGGGGAAAAAGAATACCCCAACCTAATAAGCTGAGTTAACCATTTATGAACTTGATGGTCTGTTGAAAAAAAATGTTCTTATACCTGCTTGTTTTGGTGCATATTAGTCTATAACTCGTGGCTGATGGTAATAATTCAAAAAGATGGTGGCCTGGATGTGAAGGGTCGGTGAACCTATATGAACCTAGGAACAAAATTATCCAAACCATTTATCTTTACTGGAAGGGCCTGTAATGAGTACATAAAAACATACACAATTAACAGAAGGGTAAATTAAGTTTACAGTGAAAGAAAGCCAAATCAAAACACTGACTTGTTAATAATAGGAATCAGCCGCAACACAGTGTTCTGTTAAGATATCTGTGTAGGTATAGTACTGTACTCCATACTTGCTCCATTTAATATTTTCATTTGTGACTGGAACCGTTATCAATGTTGCCATGATACTGCACATAAAGTACTTCACTGGGCAAGTTTATTGCACTAGTAAATCATGAATGCATCAGTTCAAATTTATTTTCTCGACACTGCATGACTCACTACTAATTCAGTACGCTGGTCCCATTCACAATTTTGTTTCTGCTTCCAGTCTGTTAGACTGAAGGTATTTTTAGTAAATTTGCTATAGCAGATTAAGGTAAAAATAAAAGTCTTGAAAATAGAGTCAGAGTTGTGTTTTCATGTATGCATTCAGTTTCAGGGAAAGACGGTTCATTAGCAAGGAAAAGATAATCTTGCTGACTAAGCATGAGATAGGCTGAAATACAGAATGTTTTTTTCTCAAGGGATGCTAGATAAAGTATAGACTGAGGCACATGCAAGACAATGCTTGGAAACCAAGGCTAAAGAGACATGTAAAACATTACAGGGGTTTTGGTATTAAGATGTACTTCAGACATTGTCAGAGAAGTCAGTAAGTTGGTAGTAGAGGGACTCAAGCCTGAGTGCAGAAGTCAGGTCAAATATTCTTATTATTCAGGAGGAAAAGACTGTTTAAGTTGATATTATGTCTGAAAATCAGAACATATGGGCAGAAACTTTGGATATATTTATCAGCACTGTTACTTTTATCCAGCATTCCAGAATTTTTACAGACTGCTATTGTTTATCAGCACTGTTATTAAAGACAGTATTAGGATATTGTTCCTCTAATAAAGCATTATAAACCGAACTACACTGTTTGTAGACTTTATTAATAAAGTACAAAAAGACTTGGCCCATAAAAGAGAGACTGACACCTGTTCAGCACAAGTTTGGGTAATTAACAGATAAAGACTTCATTCCAGTCTCATTTCAGTTGTTTCCAATTAATTCCAATATAATACAGTCTTATCAGTTCTTTTACAATCCCTTCAATTTTCAACCAGTTGTAGCCAGAAATTGACATTTCTGCATTCTGATCCAGTAAAGGTAAATGATTTGCTGTCCCACCAAACACATAATGTTTAAAGAATGTACTCGACTCTCGCTGTGCCACTTATAACTATAAAAGTATTGCATTTGCAGATGTATTCCTGTCATATAATCTATGTAGCTCTATACAAAAGACACTAATTTCTAAACATTCTGTGCTGCTTGGTTCATAAAGTTACTGAGAGGTGCTCAGGAAAACAAGATGTGCTCCCTTCAGTCCACGGAGTATGCCTAGCTACACCCAGGTTGCCATGCACATTATGTACATCCCTTAGAAATCCTCCCAAAACTAGTATTCATTGTGTTGATCTAAATAGGATTGTTCTGTTCCCTTCCCTTTGTAATTGAAAAGTGCAATTACAACACTTAATTTGACCGTAATCACTGACCATTCCATTGGTGTCTACTTTTTTTTTTGACATTTTTGGATAGTAAACCACAAGGTTGTGAAATTCAGAGGGTACAATGAAAAGGCCCATAAAGGCTTAACCAAACAGCAGTTTGTTTGATATCACAAAAGTAATCTCTCTACTGTATACTGGTTTTATATTGGCATTGTTTCTTTTTTTTTGGGTGGGGATAGGTTTAACCTTTAACTGACTGTGTGGATTTCTGACTTTGGATCAGGAAATTTTAGGTTCAAGTCCTGCCATGGTCATCAGCATAACTGTGGCAGTCCATGTGGCCTAATGGTTAGGGCATATGACTTTGGGATCAGATTGTAGTTCATTTCACACAGTTACAATGTCACAGTGTACAGAACTAGTATTTTTTAACTTAGCACTTCATTGACCACACTTTATCCCAGTTATGGCTCGTGTACATAGATTCATAGATTGCTACTGGGAAAACGACACAGGGGGCCTTTCTAAGCATAGCCACGTTTTCCAGAAAGAATAATGATGTTCTGTATCCAAATAAGATGCTGAAAGCTAGGCATTTATAGGTTCATAGGTTCATACTAGGCTATCTGCCCTAGGGCATTTATAAGCCTAGCCAGAGTGTTGTTTGGCTTTCGCCACCCATTTTAAATTAATTTTGCTATGCCCTTTTTCAAGGTTAGTATACTGTGCCTCTGTCTAACAGTGACACAGAAGTGATACCCGGGGTAAACCTACGATCTCCCATCCACTTATCAAGATTCCTCTTGAAGAGAGTCAATGAGGGACTCTGCCTAACCTGGACTGGGATTGTATTCCAGAGTGAAGGGAGCCTCTGGGTTATGAATCTGTCCCTACAGCATGTCCTATTTATTTCAGTGCTGAGGTTCAAAAGTCTCAAGCACGTAGCTCAATGGGATTTGGATTTTCTGAGGTGCAGCATGTCCATTAATTCCGGGTTGGACATGGCTTTATACGTCAGGCACAGATCGCCTCTGAGCAGGTGGTATGCCACTGAGTAGAGCTGGAGTTTCTTTAACCGGGCAGCATATGGCATCTGTTTGAGCCCTTTGATCCTCTTGGTGAGGTACTTTTGGGGTCTTTCCAGTTGCTGCAGGTGTGTGGTAAGGTACATCCCAAAAGGGGCATTGTACTCAATTATGGGCCTGATGAGGGATGAGTAAAGAGGCACGATGACCTCCCCTGATCTAGATGTGAATCCCTTCATGATTAGGTGGGCTATATAAAATGTTTTTCTAACCACTTTGGCCACGTGGTTGTCAAATGAGAGATTGCTGTCAACTTGGGTCCCCAGGTCCCTAATTACTTCTTCTGTACTTAATGGATTACCACCTATGTGGTAATTTGTGGGCACTTTGTTTTTGCCAAAGGGGATGACTATACACTTTTTGGCATTTAGCTTGAGGCCATGGCTCTGGCACCAGTTGTCTGTTTCTATGAGGCCCTTTTGGAGGATGCTTGTGTCGGCTGGAGTGTCGATTATGGCGCCCAGTTTGCAGTCATCTGCAAATTTGGTCAGCCACAGTCCTTCTGTGTTGGCCTGTACCTCCAAGAAATATATACCGAACAAGAGAGGTCCCAGGACTGAGCCTTGTGGGACGCCACTTGTAACTGTTTTGGAGTCTGACATGGCTCCAGCAATTCTAACCATGTGGGTTCTGTCCTTGAGCCAATTTGCAACCCATCTAGTGACATAGGGGTTTATATTTAAGCTGGTGAGCTTATCTATAACGCCCGAGTGGGGTATTGTATCGAAGGCTTTTGCGAGGTCTAGGTAGGCTGTGTGGACCACCTTCCCCTCGTCAATGGCCTTAGTGACTGTTTCAAAGAAATCAACCAGGTTTAAGAGGCAGGATCTGCCCTTAACAAAGCCAAACTGGGTAGGATCCAGTGTCTGTAGGTCCCCAATATCTTTATTTATGAGGTCCATGATGATCCTTTCCATAGCTTTGCAGACCAAGCTAGTCAGGCTTATGGGGTGATGGTTTCCAGGATCCGTTGAGGCACCACCTTTGTGGAGAGGGACCACTGTTGCTGTATGCCACTCTTTGGGTACATATCCTGTAGTAAGGCTGAGATTGAACAGTAGTTTTATGTTTGGGTTTAGCTCTTCTTGGAGTTCATGTAGGACGCAGCCCGGGACACCGTCTGGTCCCATTGATGCTGTGTTTTTTGCTTTGGAGAGGGCAGCTCTTACCTGAGCATCTGAGATGTCAGGGGGGCAGCACTCTGCTGGGATAGATATTTATAAGCTACCTCTGTCCATAAGGGACATGGGTGCCATGCCCCGTGTAATTTTCCTATTCCCCATCCACTGGTCTAGGTTTTGCTTAAACTGGGTAATCGACAAACTCTTCTTCGCATGGATGGAAAGCCTATTCCATAGGATGACACTTTCTGGGACATATATCTGTCTCCAGCATATTCTGTATTAAGTCACAGACAAAATTCAGGTCCCTAGACCTTACATTTCCGGTACTGTTTGACTTATGAATATGCAATACATTCATAAGTGTGGAGTTTGCAGATGCTTTGTAAGCCAGGCATAGATCACCCCTTAGCAGCCTATAGGAGAATTAGTAAAGGAAAAGAGTAAGGCAGGTTTGTTACTCCTTGTATTCTTTTTGTAAGGAACCCCTGAGGTTGCTGTATATGTCCGGTCAGATACAAATCGAAGGAAGAATTGTACTTTATGATTGGTCTGATAAAGGCAGAGTACAGTTGGATAATGACCTCTTTGTTCCCAGATGCTATGCCCTTTTTTATATAACATAAAAGAATTTCCTCACTACTGTGGCCACATGGTGGTCAAAGGTAAGGCAACTGTCTGTGTGCATATCAGATCCCTAACCACTGGGGTCAACTCTTAGGGGCATATTATCAACATGGTAATTAGCTGGGATGGTTGACTTCCCAAAGGGTACAATTATGTATTTCTTACATTGTTTACAACCATGGCTTTGGCACCATTTGTTAGTCACAGATGGGCCCTTTTGAAGAATGCTAGTGTCTGCAGGGGAGTTGATAACCTCCAGCTTGCAATCATCTGCAAACTTAGTCTGCCATAAATCGACATCAAAAACTAAACAAGAAAATTACGCTTTAGGGAGTACCAAAAACAAAACGACTTCAAATTAATAATGATACCCTCTGTCTATAATACACAATAAGCTCCAGAGCTGGAAAATAAAAATAATCTTTATTAAAACAATAACCGTTAAGCGCTTTTGTCCCTTTTAGCTATTTATGGACTTCATCAGAACAGTTAACTGCTAAAACCAACCCTTATATACAGAAAGTATGGGACTTCATCAGAACAGTTAACTACTAAAACACAACCCTTATATACAGGAAGTCATTGACATTGAAGTAAAAGAATTCCAATGGATTGTTAAGTTAAAACTCCCCCCCCCCCCCCGGAGTTAAATTCATATCTTTTTTATTACCTGTTTTGAAGAAAAGAGGCTTGAATTTTTAAGCATTATATTTATTGAGTAATAAGAATGTGTTTGAAATGTTTAATTGTTTTTTTTTAGGAAAGAGTTGTAAAAGCTCATTTTGACATTAAGCATCAATTAACAAAGGAAGTTGATTTGTGGTAATTCCTGTATACAGTACAACTGAATCTGTGTTCTGTTGTATTGTCATTCTGTGCTTCAGTTGAAAATGTGAAACTGGGGCTTGTCTGACTGACTTTGTTGTAGCTTGGGTGGGTATTCAACATACCACGGGCAGTTATTCAAGTAAAAGTAAAGTTGTTTACTACAAGGAAAAGGCTCATAACCCTGCATCAGATCAAAGAACAAAGTACAGATGCTGACTTGGCAAATACTGCATTGCTTGTCCAGAATGCATTACTTGTTTGCCTTGAGTGATCCCAGTATGGAAACCGAGCCTCTACCAAGAGCCATGTTACTAGTGGCATCCTACAGGGCTTGCTACTGTGACCTCTCCTGTTTAGAATGTCCTTTGCTGAAGTCAAGACAACTGTAGAGGGTGTTTGGTTAACCAGATTTGCTGATGACTGAAAGTCAGGTGCAGTCACTGAATCCCCCAAAAATGTAGATATCCCTAAAAGGGTCTGACACAGACAAATAACTGGTGCCAGAACCAGGGCCTAAAACTCAATGCAAATAAATGCATAATTATACACTTTGGGAAGGCGACCACCCCTGCAAATTACAACACTGATAACAATCCCCTAAGAGTAGACCAGGTGATAAGGGACTAGGAAACTCAGGTTGACAGTAACCTGAACTTTGATCACCATGTATCCATGGTAGTGAGAAAATCCTTCTATGTGGCACAACTTGTAAGTAAGGGCATGGCATCTATATCTAAGGAGATCATAGTCCCACTATACTCAGCCCTCATTAGACCAGTAATCGTGAAAAGTGCAACCTTTGGCATGTACCTGTCCCATTCATTTGCAGCAGCTGTAGAGGCCACAGAGGTTCCTCACTAAAAGAATACAAGATGTAAATAGTATGTCCTGTGCGTACTGCCTCAAAGCCCTATCTATGTACTTTGTCTCACACAGAGTACTGAGGGGTGAACTGTGCCTAAACTACAAGGGATTCTCTGATCAGCCCTGATTGCATGTACCTGTCCAGTCATTTGCAGCAGCTGTAAAGGCCACAGAGGTTCCTCACTAATAGAATACAAGGTGTAAATAATATGTCCTATGCGGACTGCCTCAAAGCCCTATCCACGTACTTGGTCTCGCACAGAGTACTGAGGGGTGAACTATGCCTAACCTACAAGGTATTCTCTGATCAGCCTTGATGGATCTGATACACATTCACAAAACAAACAGCACTAGAATGATAAGATTTAAGGATCTAAACCTCATCTATGACATAAAACATGTTGGAGGGACAGGTCTGTGTCTCCGTGATTACCCCTTCTCTGGAACAGACTCCCTATTCATGTGAAACAAAGCTGTTCCCTAAGCCAGTCCAAACACAGCGTGAACTAGTTGGAGGGGAAACTGCTAATTCATGCCTGGCTTTGGCCCTTATGGACAGGGGAAGTTTGTATATGCCCTAAGGCACAGACCTATACCAAAGCAGTTCTAGTCTGTGGGCATTGATAATTGTGGAAAATAGTGGCATGAATGGCTAGGCTTAAAAAGGCTCTAGGGCTGTTAGCCTAGTAGCTTCCTGTAATACTGTAGAAAATGGCAGTGCTCAACACTTATTGCACAAATAGCCACCACAACTAAATGTACAGTACCCATGTCAGAATGACATGCATATGCACCTGTATCCAACACTACAGCCATAGCTGGCATACCTGTCATCGTTCTCTATTCAGTGCCACTCTCCTGCCTTCTTTGATACTCATGCCTGAATGTTGCAGGTCTTCTCTCACCGTGTCTGTCAAAATCTTCTTCACCAGATTGTCTTCTGCTTTTCTGTACATGTGCCTGAACCACTGTAATCTGTTCTATGTGTACTTTTCTTCAATTGGAACTACTTTGGCTTTTGCTCTTATGTCCTTATTTTTTGTCTGTCCCACAGTCTGCATCCTACAACCCATCTCTGGCACTTCATCTCCATTATCGCTCAACTGCTCTGCCTTTACTGTCCATGCTTCTATACAGTAGTACTGGTTGCACCACTGTTTTGTGTACCTTACTTTTCAGCTTCTTTAGCATTCTTTTGTCATATACTACACCTGATACTCTGTGCCAGTTGGCTGCATCCCCTTTGATTGTGGCTTTGACCTCCTCATTCAGACGTCCTCTCTCCTCACTCACCCCTCCCAGATACTTGAAGCTGTTAACCTGTTCCATTATTTTCCTCTTCTGTCTCAGTTCTCAGCTTCTTCTGATTTCCAGCATTTGCTGCCATTACAACTGTCTTATCTGTACTCCATTTCATCCCATGTGCCTTCAGTTTTGCATTCCTTTCCCCTTATCCTTTGCTGAATTTCTAGCTCATAGAGTCTGCATGTAGTGCCACATCGTCTGCATACAGCAGCTTTGTTGATGTATCCCCTCCAACCTGTTTGCTAATGTTGTCCATCGCCACCAGTATGAACAGCAGTGAGCTCAGAGCAGAACCCTGATGCACACCCACTCCCACTGGGAACCCCTCTGTGAGACTAAACACTGTTCGTACTGGATTCATTGGGTCCTTGTACATAGCTTGCACTAATGGTTAAGGCTTTCACCTCCCATGCACACGGTACGAGGTTCGATCCTGACCTGAAGAGCCAGTGCTTGTTTGTAGTTTGCATGTTCTCCCTGTGCCTCTGTGGGTTTCCTCCTGTCTCCAAAAAACATGCTGAGTGTTTCCATCTAACAAACTCATTCAAGAAAGGAGCCGTCAGTAGCAGCACAGACATGGTTGTATAGATCAACCACTTTGGGTATCTGCTGTGGTCTGTAGTATCCTCAAGATAGGAGAGAGAATACAGGTCATAGGCTGCGGGCTGTGGCAGGGTTAGCAACTCAATGGTGTAAAATATGGCAGTAGGTGATTTGGTTGTGTCAACTAATGTCTCATATAAATGTTCCCTTGAATATTGTCCAGATACTCGTGTATAATGTTCTTATATCACAATAGCAAATAGGCTTATGATTTAAAAATTGGCAAAACCTGTAACAAATCCTGGTTTATGCAAAAAGTTACACCTGCCCCCCTCCCCTACCAGCAACTCACTGATTTTGACAGTTAATTAGCAGCACACACAAGAGGCTGCAGCAGCCAATAATGGGTCAAGAAACTGATAATTGGGTATGGATGAGTTTATTAACAAAGGATTATCAAACATTTATCAGTTGGCTGCTTAACACCATTAGTCAGAAATTCAGGTAAAGCATCAGTCTGTCATTCCTGAATTATGGAAACAATATCAATTAACAGTCCATCTGTCTGCCTTGCTAATGGCAATGCATAAAAAATACCAGACTTGCCTGTCATATGTTACAAATTACTGTGCTACAAAAAGTACTGTTGGATGTAGTTCCTAAACACAGTACCTCATTTGATGTAATTTATTTATTTGCATTTGTTTACTGAGAAACTCCACTGGGCCAAGATGAGCCCATTTTCAGTGGAGACTCTGGAAGAAAACCTCCAATAGCAACAAACAAAAAACTAAACCGAGATCTAGCACAAAACTGACATATTAAGTATAAAAACAAATTAACATAATTTAGCATAAAACTCCAAATTGTTCAAAAGATGTACATACATTTTTTTTGTGAGGGAATTTATAGAATTTACATGGAATGAAATATATTTGCTACAAACTTCTTGACATGAGTGTATTTCTAGTACATGGGTACAATGATAATAGAGCACAGAGCAAAGCCAAATAAAATCAAAATTTAGTTGATGAGTGCAAGAAGTGTAAGCATAGTGGTAGGACCTTGAGACTGACTAGATGTAAACACTATTTGGTTGAAAGATGAGCAGCAGTATGCTAAGGATTAATAGGGAATAGGAAGGAAGAAGGGGTTACAAATTACTGTGCTACAAAAAGTGCTATTGGATGTAGTTTCTAAATACAGTACATGTGTCTCTGATGCGAACAGGTAACCTGTAAATGGTTTATCTTCCAGGCCCATGCTTACACTTGTCAAGGGTGTCAGAACTTGTCAGAGATTTGGGATGCATGGCTAGGCTTAAAAAGGCCCTTGTGGTCGTTAGCCTGGTAACCACCTATGAACCTGTAAGAGGGAGAGAGAGAGGGAGGAAGAAGAAGAAACGGACAGGAAGGCAGATGAAAAAGGGAAGAGAAGTGTAGAAAAGAGAGAGGAATAAGGGGTAATGGAATTAAGAGGAGGCAAGAGGAGGAGTAGAGCAAATTGTTTAAAAGAGGAAAGGGAAAAATTATAAGCAAAAAGCAAGCGTTAAGGTATTGGGGCTGGAGGATTAAGTAATTGCTGAATGAGTAGAGAAAAAGTTGCATATTCACTTGGAGAGAAGATGGTTGTATAGCACAGCTTTAAAGTTGGAAGGATTTTGTTGTAAAAGGATGGATGGTGGTAAATTGTTCCATAGTCTAGCAATGTTCCATGAGTACAGTAGTTGACCTGCAGGTAGCTTGGGTTTATGAATTTGTACAAGATATTGGTGTTCAGAATGAAGAGGCCTGACAGGATTATAAAGGGTTAATAAAGCACTGAGTTCAGGGATGACCCTTCTATTCTTGGGTGCTATGTTGTGTTTCCTCTACTCAGGTAGTACAGCACAGCAGTACCAAATGTGGCAAAGGCGCACACAAGACCGCTTTCAGGATGTGTGTGGTGGTTTCCCTTTGGAATTTTGAGCTACTGAAATATCTAACTTCGGTAGCTCGAGACCGAAGTGTCGAAACTGCACTTGCAAGAAAGTGCAGAATATCGAGTTTGGAAATGGCGAATGCGGAAATGTCAAATCCGCTGTGTTGTGTGGATGTATTTGGAAATTCAGGTTAGTGATATTTTATTAGGAGTTTTGGGTAGGGATTCTAGTGTGTGTGTGTGTTTGGAGTTTTATGGTGTGAGTTGGGGTAGGTAGGTAAGATTGTGAGTGTTGCGAGCTGTGGTATTTGTATGTGATGTGTGTTTGTGCAAGGGGAGTGTAGAGTGTGTAGTGGTGGTTTTTGTGCAATTTTGTTTTTTTGTGTGACCTCGGAGCTAGTATATAGAAGTGGGGGGGGCGCAGCCCCCCACATGAGGGTGCAGGGTGGCTTGGCCCCTGCTTGTATGTAGGGTTAGCGGTAGTGTTTGTTTTGTTGTGTTTGTGTGTGTTTTGTTGGTTTATAGTATAGGGAGGAAGGTGTATGTGTGCTTGTTTGTGTGTAAAGTGTGTATGTAGGTAGTCGCAAATTTGAATTTTGCAGTTTTGGAGTTTCGGGTTTTGCAGTTTTCGGCTTCACAGTCCCGGGATACTGAATTTCGATATTTCAGTATTTTGGGATCGTAAAGTGAAACTGTGTGGTACATTTGGCAGTTAACAGAAGGGTTGATAGTTCAACTTCATATAGTGGCAGTCTCTGTACCTTACCTTTGGGAGGTCTCCTTATACTATTCAGTTATGACCTTTAATCTTTGTGTGGAGCTGTTTCATATCTAAGCATAGTACAGTTGAATTTATTACTGTGTTTGACTGCCTTGGTAACAGATGCACTGCATACAGCAGTGTATATATACCTAGTTGTTCTACTGATGTTGCTGCACTAGGTAATGCATAGTGATTCTCCCACCAGAGTGGCACACAACAGCTTTAGCATGAGATTAAGATGGTGAATAAAGGCAAGATTATGTTTATATGCATATGCAATATATGTCGACTCCAGTGTCAGACACACAACTACCATGCTTGTGAGCTTGAGCGAGCAATGAGTATAAATTACTTGTCTCTGTCATGGTGATTTTTATCCTCTGCATACATGGGGAACCAGGTATGCTCTTCCACCTGCTGTAACATAATGTCCACAGAAATAGCTCATGATGCAAGCAGTACCCATTACATGTCAACAGTGGTTTACTGAAAGAACTAGTAAGGTCAGGTTTTCAGATTTTGCTGAATTCTGGGCTGTTTGTAAGTTCCTGTGTTGGCCAGACCTTTCTAAGATGGAGGGAAGTTTCTCTGTTCATCAGTGAGAGTGGTGAGCTTTGGAACAGGCTATCTGTCAGTGGAGGAGTGGTTTCAGTGCAGAAACTGTAGTTTTATTGGCCATTTTGGGCTATTTCTATCCCTTTCATCTTTCTGTTAAGAACCCATGTTTGTGCGTTTTTTGTGCTTGTATTACCTCAGCAAAAGCCTGCCTGGGTGTCCTGCAGAGTCCTACAGCAGCAGAGAGAGAAAAGAAGAGTATGAGTGGGTTAAGTACCTCTGTTTTGCTTTTTATTGCTTATTTATGCTAGCCGCATTATTCCGACCATTTTTTATTAACTTTGCTACTTATTTGAACTGCTTCTTGAATTTTTATACTGTTTGCACTTTAAATTATCGTTTTTAAGTGTTTTTCATCTGTTTAACTGTAAAGGGCTACACACTCAAGTGTGAAAGCCTGTTTTCTGTGTTAAGTGTTTTTATTCCTGTGTTTGCTTTAACTTAAAAAAAAAAAATCCTATCCCTCTACTCGTTTCTCACCTTTCTAGAACTAAGTAAAGTCCGGTTTTCAGATTTTGCTGAATTCCGGGCTGTTTGTAAGTTCCTGTGTTGCCCAGACCTTTCTAAGATACAGGGAAGCGTCTCTGTTCATTAGTGAGAGTGGTGAGCTTTCGACCAGCCTATCTGTCGCTGGAGGAGTGGTTTCAGCTCGGAAACTGTAGTTTTATTGGTCATTTTGGGCTATTTCTATCCCTTTCATCTTTCTGTTTAAAAACCCGTGTTTGAGCAGTTTTGCACATTGCACAGCACTGTTTAACTAGGGTTAAACTATTCCCTGTGCCAGAAAGTCTACTCTTCACATTTTCCCTTAGAACTAGCCAGTTTTCTAGTTTTTGCACTCAAAACTGCATCCTTGTGCCCAGCACTTTTTCAAAACTCGTTGAAAGCACTAAATAAACTACATATTACTACAGCACTCAACTTTCCTCACTTGACAGGAGGGAAAAAGTTTTTAGTACTTAAATTAAAAGCACCTATCTAGGCATGTCTAAGGGTTAGCTCCCGGTGTTTTCTCCTGTCCACCTGATGAATCTGGGCATCTTGGAGCAATGTAGCAATTACCTCATGTACACCGACAACCCTCTCCTCCTACCACCCAACACTACAACCTGTGAGAGATGCACTTATATAACCAGACTGAAAGCCAAGCTCTCTCCAGCCAAGACTGGACTAGACAGTCAAGAGGAGAAACACCTGCACCACACCATACTCGACACATAGTCCATCAAGTCGTACACCACCTAAACCCACACATAGTAACACAAAACACACGCCTACATTTGTAGAGGCTCTCAATAAAAATCTGCCCAAACAGCAGGGACCTTCAAAGCAGAAACTCTAGCAACCCCACTAACCAAACAACACATAGACCACAAAATCAGTGTGCCACTCAACCTCAGCCTTTAAGGCAAAGCAATGTACCCAACACACTTGTCATAGGCAACTCTATAATCAGGGACACTGATGTCCCACTCACCAGGCTAAACAAGGAGAAAGTTACTGTCAGCTGCCTGTCTGGTGCCAGGATCTGCCACATAAAGCATATACTCAGGTCACTTCACAACAAGTACAAATATGACTCTGTCATTGTCCATGTTGGTGTGAATGACCTGAGACGTACCTCCCTGGACTACATGAAAAGAGACATGGAGGAGCTCTCGGATCATGTAGCCAAGGCAGGTATGACCCTATCCCTGAGTAGCATCCTGCCATTGCCCAGAATGATACCACATTTCAAGGACAAAATGATTGACTTCAACAATTGTCTAAGCTTCTGGTGTCATTCAAATGGGATCCAATATCTGTCTGTCTGGGACAACATGCTCAACAGACCATGATGCTTTGTAAGACATGGCCTGCATCTGTCGTCCCTGGGATTCCGTATACTGGCTAAGGCTCTTGCCACCCCTATAGTGACTTTTTTAGGCAAGGTTCAAACGACAAACCCATCACCATAGCAGGTACAAGCAAGCAAAAACTGAGGGTAATGCTACTTAATGCTAGAAGTTTAAACCTCAAGATGCAGTCACTCGAAGCACTCCTTAAAATGGAGAACATCGACATCTGTGCAGTAACAGAGACCTGATTCAAGGCTTCAGAGAGCACCCCTGTATTACCAGGCTATAATTCATACCACAACTTTCGGCCACCTAACTTGGATCGAAGCACTAAAGGAGGAGAAGTGTCCATATTCATTAAGGATATCCACAGCTCCAGACTAGTAAACAAAGACATAGATAACCTTCAAACGCTGGACCCCACTCAATTCGGATTTGTAAAAGGTAGATCATGTCTCCTGAACCTGATAGACTTCTTTGAATCAGTCACCAGAGCCGTGGTGAGGTTAAGTTGGTGCACATAGCCTAACTTGACCTTGCCAAGGCTTTCGACACCATCCCCCTCTCTGGAATTATAGATAAACCCACTAGACTGGGCATAAATCCCTATGTCACAAGATGTGTGGCCAACTGACTCAATGACAGAACCCACACAGTGAAAGTAGCTAACTCCAAATCTGACTTCAAACCAGTGACTAGCAGAGTACCACAGGGTTCAGCCCTAGGTAATACAACAGGTCTTTGGCTAACAAAGTTCACAGATGACTGCAAACTGGGACCCATAATAGAATCGCCAAATGATGTGGACATTCTGCAAAGGGGCCTCACTGAGACTGATGCTTGGTGTCAAAGTCATAGCCTCAAGCTCAGTGCCAAAAAGTGTATTGTCATCCCCATGGGGAAAAACACTGTACCCGTGAACTACCACATAGGCGGTAGCCTACTTAACACCGAAAGTGTGATAAGAGACCTTGGGACACAGGTGGACACTAGTCTCTCCTTTGACAATCACATCGCCACAGTAATCAGGAAATCCTTCTACATGGCACACCTCTTCACTAAAGGGTTCTCCTACAGGAAAAAAGGTCATTGTTCCTTTCTACTCGTCCCTCATCAGACCCATCATTGAGTACAATGCCCCGTGTGGCATACACCATGCAAGACATCTGCAACAACTGGAAAGGCCACAGAAATACATCACTAAAAGGATTACTGGCCTCAAACAGATGCCATATGCAGACTGCCTCAAAAAACTCCAGCTTTACTCTGTCGTTTATCGCCTACTCAGAGGCGACCTCTGCCTAACTTACAAAGCCATGTCAAACCCAGTACTGTTGGACATGCTACACTTAAAGGAACCCCAATCTGTCTGTGCCACACCCTCCAGGGACCTGAACCTTGCCACCACAATAAACAGAACATGCTGGAGGGATAGATTACTGTCCCAGAGACTTCCCATACTCTGGAACAGACTACCCATTCACGTCAAGTAAAGCCCCTCATTAGCCCTCTTTAAGAGGAATCTAGACAATTGGATGGGAAATAGGAAGTTCACACCGGGGATTACATATGTGGCTTTGCTCGACAGGGGCACACAAAAATAACTTTCTTGGGTGGCAAAAAGCCAGGGAACTTTTTGGTTAGGCTTATATAGGCTCTAGGGCCGATAGCCTAGTACCTACCTATGAACCTATAAAGGTCATTGTAGCTAGGATGGTTAAAGCGAAAGTTGGCATAGAGGGATTGAGTTATAGTGCTTTTTGTGAAAAAGTTTGATTCCCTTAAATTTGGAGGTTGGCATAATGGTTTGGTGTTTACCTCACAGACACAAGGAACAGAGTTTGATTTTTACCTTTGGTCACTGTCTGGCTGTTTGCTTAGACATGTAATAGTCCGTAGACAGATTACTTAGTATTTACGTATGAACTTGTGGAGTAAAAGTACAGTATCAGTAGCTCAACATGTAGCAAACTAGCATTTGGTGCTAGAGGGAGCCTAATGCTGTGGGTTCTATTTCCACTACAAGTTTTTGGATTCATTTTCAATTTGCTGACATTGCAGTGCACCATTAGTGAGTGCTGCTCTTTAGTATCCACTGTGATAGGTCTACCATGCACTTGGATTCGGATTGTGGGTGATACAGTTTGACTAGATCTCATGTACTGCACAGCTGTTTTTTTTACTTGCATGCTAAAAAATGCTGCAATCACTAAGATGCCTTGTGACCATTCATAGATAGGTTCATAGATTAGTACTAAGCTAACTGCCCTTACGAGCCATTTTAAGCCTAGCCAATTGTCCCTTGTGAGACTCAAACCCTGCACCTTGTGTTTGCAAGGCAAACACCTTAACCATTAGGCCACCCTCCCTTCTCTTTGTCTAATTGCTGTTTGCATGTTTCAGGGAAAAATAGCTAAGCCTTTATAATAAACTTTGTCACAATAAGGTAAATAATACAATACAAAGTATAAAATGGTGATCTCAATGTATACATTTTTTAAAAGAAAAAAGAAAAAAAAATGTGCTAATGCAGTAGAAACACATTACCTTTGAGAAAGGAGACTGATTTCCTCATGAAAACTTCTGTCCTGAAGAATTTGGAAAGAGGTATGATATAAAAATAAACAATGCAACACAAGCAAGTGAAAAGATGTTCCTACATTGAAACATGCTTTTAAGCATTAAAATGGATGTAAACAAACCCTTGGCATTGCTGACATCACATTGTAGGTGACCGCATACATGTCTTGGAGCTCTGTCAGTACTGGGGAGGGGAGAAAAACCTAAAGAAAAGAGCTACGTTTCCTTAACAGTAGCTGTGACATGATCAAAAGGGCAACATGCATCCTGTAAGTTTATAGCAGTCACTGTATGTTGCTTAGAAAAGAAGTGTGCAGTTTGTGTATACTGTGTGCTTATTTTCTAAGACCGAGATCACAAACTAAGGAAAAGGAAAATAATCAGGATGTAGATATCTAAAATTGATGGTATAGTTGTCCGTTAATCACAGATTGATCCAACACAAGGTGACCTAGGCAGTTGCCTAGTGCCAGGTGCTGGCTGGGGGGGGGGGTCCCCCAGAAGCACAAAAAAAGCTGTCTCAGACGCATTCCCTGACAAATATTACCTATGTCCATTCTCTTGCTCTGTTTCAATGAGTTGCAACAACTCCAGGAAGTATCTGACATTGGCTTGAGTGTACAGCCATTGAAAGAGAGACTTCCTATTGTCACACTGTCACAGATCAAAAAAGACTCAAAAAGCCTGCTGTGGAGGTATTCTCCCATTCTGGATACTGCTGTGGCTGTGCAATAACCTGTTGAGCCAGATCCACCCCTTTTTTGGAACTAATATTGTTGTAGTGATTATCTTTATTTGACAACGCATGTTGTGCAGTGGTAAGTAATAAATTGCATTTTGAATTCTGCAGTGTCGATATGGTAATCTCTTGAACCATCTTATTCCATTTTTTTTTTTTTTTTGGCAACAAAGCCGTTCAGCTGTAATCAGTAAATCAATCTCTTCACATTTTGGACTTGAAGTTTGAGAATTCCGTTGTTTCAAAGATCTGATTTTTTTCTTTAGCTGAGAATTTTGTTATTTCAAGGATCGTTTTTTCAAGATCAAGGCTAGAACAAACACGTGTGTGTGTGTGTGTGTGTGTGTGTGTGTGTGTGTGTGTGTGTGTGTGTGTGAAACTCTTCATAGATCACTAGTAAGTCCATAATTCACTAAAGTTAAACAACCAAAACTTTTGTGTGCCCACTTTGTTTGTTTGTTTGTTTACTAGACTGCAGGAGAGCTGCTTTGTTAATATTTCAGCAATGGCTGTTTTTATTGGGAGACATGCCAAAGCACTGCCAATGTGCATGTTGGAGAGATATCCTGGGAAATTTGAGATGGAGATTTCAAAGCACTACTGTGGATTCCCTCCTCCAAGAGCCTATTTGTAGTTTCTGATTAACTCAGTTGTTTTAACCATAGTTGTACAATTTGGCTGTTTCCAGACCTCTGGTAGCAGTTTTATCATGCTGTAAGTTTTTTTAGTTCCACTCCATGCGTGTGCATGTGTGAGACAGAAAGTGAAATACATTATTATTTCCTCATATTTATGTCCTTTTTAAAATGTATTTGTTAGACCAGGTATTCAGGATTACAGTCTGTTTAAGTGACTTGTTCTAGCAATAGAGCCAAACCCAGTACCACTGACTCCAAAGAGCAGGTCATTAATCCTTTGCACTAATAGACCTTTGGCAACAAATTAATTTTCTTGTAAATTATTGAAAACTACAATCTGCAAGTAATGGTAGTCATTGGAGTTGCGTAGTTCTTCAGAAAATACATGTCCGTGCAGTATCTCTTCTGTTAACGTTTTAAGTGAATTAGAGTAGTCTGGCACTTAAAGCTCTGAGCTGTTAAACTGCTTGCAGTAATCAAAAATACCGGGTTTGAATCTCTCCATCTTCTATGCTTGCTGTGTGACTTTGACCCAGTCACTTAATCAAACTGTGCTCCTCTCTCACCTCTAAAGAGGAACACTTTGTCCAGTGGGTTTAGCTGGATAACAAACAGATAAAGTAAAATGTAAAATTAGTCATCATTATCTTTGGCTTTGTCCAGAATACTTGAACAAAGAAATTGAGGTATTTTGGTCTGTTCCTTGTAACAGTTTTGGCTTTTTGGCAAACTGTTGTGGATTGTAGTCACTAAATAATGATAGACATGTAAATTTCAGACTTTGCACCCTTCAGTTTGTTTGTTTCTTTTGGCTTTTCCCGGTTAGGGGTCGCCACAGCGGAACTCCGGTCCGCTAATGATTGGTAGTGGATTTTTACGTACCGGGTTACCAGCCATGATGCACAACCTTCAACGAAGGCATGCCCTATTCACGTATGCCTCCACACAGAAGATGCTCTAGCTGAGAATCGAACGGGACAACGTCTTGCTATAAGGCAACAACGCTACCGCAGCACCCTTCAGTAAATGCTTGCTAATGCAAATCTTGTTAATCTAACTACTTTCTAAGTATACAAGCGAAATATTTAAAATCTGTTCATGATTTTGAGTCTTAGATTCTTGAGCTAAGAATCTGGGAGTTTGTGGGGGTTGCAACAGTTGTACTGTATTTTTCTCATAGCAGTAAGTTGAAATATACTTTTAGTTCATTATTTATGTATTTTCTCATTCATCTGATTCCAAGCAAACACTAGGGATGTACACAGTCATGCAAGGGGCTGAAGGTCATGTGTGTGTTTGTGGGAGGAGGTTATGAATACTTGGTTCCTGTATCCCAGAGTAGTTATCCTGTGAAGGAGGGAACAAATAATAGTAAGCAGGAGTATAATCACGAGGTGTGTCCTTTCAGTAAGACCCTTGGGTTTCTCGTTTTTTGCTAGTTTGTTCGTTATTGGACTGTGAATAAACTGGGCAGCGTGAAGTCTACAGATTCAGTGTTAATATTTTAGCTAGGAATACATTTTTAATTTAGCTTGATTTTTTTTTAGGCATGCAGGTGTGAAATTTTCTATGTTGGGTTGTAATAATTTGTCTGGCACATGGTGCAGATGAGTAAGTCTGCAAGCTGTTAATGAGCTGCTTCTTGTATTGCAGGGTTGTATTCTCTCGGCCTCCATTTGCCTACAGTGTGACTGTGATTGAGTCACTTCACCATCAGTGCTCCCGGGCTGCCCCTATAAAGGGCCACTTGCATCTACTTCATTGCCCTAGTCTATTACCAAATGTGTTTCAGTTTTGCTTTTGAATTCCTGCACCCTTCACATAACTGCTGATAAATGTTCCACTGTGTGCTATATGAGTATGAAAGTCAGCATGCCTGTTGAAGTTTGATTGCCAGATGCATTTTCAATAAACATGAATTCGAAGGGAAGAGAATTTTATTATTGCTCATGCTGAATACGTTTTCAGTGAGAGAGTGTTTTGTTTTGTTTAGCAAATGGCTATTAGTGTTTGTGGTGCAAATCTTAAAAGTAATTGTTTTAAATTAAATCCAAATCTCTGTGATCGTTGTAAAACTAAAATAGAAAGTAGTATGCACATTGACAGGTTTGAACAGTGTTTTATGGTAATTGGGAAGAGGAAGTCAAGCAATGGAATATTGGTATAGCTGGGGCCCCAGTCCATTACTGTGCCTAGGGCCTCATTTGACTATGATCTTAGCTCTGTGTTTATTACTTTAAAAAACAATTGACTTACAAACTATTGTATGGAATCAGATTAAACATTAAATATTGTTGGAAAAAAATGGTCATTGATAACTGCACTGCAAGTTGCACATTAGGAGAGATTGTGTTATTTACATTGCTGATTATACTATTATGCAGTTATGCACATGTTTTTATATTTCTGGAAATATTTCAATAAACATGCAGTCTGTTAGAAGTTTGTCTCATGTGAAAGCTTGTGTCTGGTTAACAAGTGTTCTAACAATATATGTCTGAGTTGTAAAGTTTCCAAGATTGGAGAATTTTTGAAAATTTAGCAAACAATGCCATTTTTGGGTTTGTGTGCAGTATAATGTATTATGGTGTTTGTGGAAAAACTGTGAATGCATTGACTGCTGTCACTGTAAACAATACTTTTATTTGCATGGTTTGAATAGCTGTTATGGTTCACAAAATATTTACATTTATTTATCTTATTTTTTTTAGTTAATTTTTCAGAAATTGCTCTGGAATGCAAAGAAGTGTGCAGGCTTTTGTCCAGATTGTTTTGCACTCGATCTGTTTATTGAGAGTTATGGTGGGGGTATCCCTCATCCCATGGGAGTTCAGGGGGGCTTAAAATATGTTTTTTTGCCGAAAGTGCTTTTGATTAAATGTTTTCTCTTAATTTGTGATCAGAACTGCAATATAGATATGCTCACTTGTTACACAGCTCTATTTTCTTTTTTTATTAACTGAATTTCAGTCTTTTTTGTTCTGTTATATAGCATGTAATTTCCGCTTCAGTTAGTTTTAGCTTTGTTTTTCCTTGTTCCTAGTTTTCCCACCCATCTGGTTATAGTACTCTACTACTCTTAAATTTCTTCCCATTTAAACACAAGTTCTCTGATTCCTGCTTAATATTTAAAACTGTCTGTAACCTTACATGGCTATCTTGTCTTATATTCACTGAAGTGAAGTATAATAAATGTCCATTGGCCATATATCATAGAACTATGTATGTTCTGCAGATCAGTTGTTCTGACCGTATACCACAGTATACCACAGAGAGAGGGATGTAATACAAGGGTTTGTGTAGAATGTTAGCCTTTTAATTACTTTAAAATGTCTGTGTGTGTGTCACATAGCTGGAGACACAGCAGCAGTTGCTGCTGATTGGAAATGTTTTTGTTTTTTACATTCACAGTCTGCCCTACAACCCTGCTGCAGTTTCCAAAACTCCAAATACTGTTGCACAGAGTTTGATGAATGTAAGAGAACAGACATTTAAAAGCTTCAGGTGCACGGGTGACTGGAATGCAGTGAAGAAAGTTAATACTACATATCAAAACAGACAGCTGGTTCCTGCTACAGTAGCACAATACAGGCTTGTGTAGAGTTTAGGGTTTACACATTTGTAATAGCCTTTCAAATTACTGTGTAGAAAGAGATATTTTTGAGTGGTTTATTGCCATAACATTTACTGACTGATGCATGTACACAAATATTTCATGATTGCAAATGTCAAGTCCTTGCTTTCCTAGGTGCTCCTACCTTCCCATACCGGTAATAAGAAAAAACAGTTATTTGAAGTGTGAAGTAGTTGTTTTCAGCTACAGAAATAATGTGTAAAATGAGTTAGCCAGTATGTTTAGCATTTGCTTCCAACTTTGGTTGTAATTCTTTTGCATCCCAGTGCACCACTTTGGCTCATGTTAACATATGCTTTGTTACAAAGTAATATGCAGCTTACTCTGTTTTATTTCTTTGGTGTCATCAAATGTTTTATAAGCTCTGTTGCTGTAGAATTGTAGTAACATTGTAGTTTTTGTCTTTAACTCTAAATGGCAAGCATAAAATGTCTTGGTCACAGTTTATATCACAGTAGATGTGTAATGGACCAAAAATCCACAACTGTGCCACAGTGTGGAAATGTTTGAGAACCACTGCAACAGATAACCAGTTTGGCCATTTTTTTTAAGGTATACTTTGTTAATTTCTTTCAGATCTGTTTGAACCAATAGGTACAATATGCAGAGTGCAGGCATATGGGATGTGGCAGCTTTTCATGCAGTGTTCTTTCACTAGGCTACTCTTATGGCACATCATCAGCATCACATGTTACTTGGGGGCTATATTAGATGGTCAAAGTTCCGTTACTCAGAACATGTAATGGTTGAACCATTAAGTTCAAAGTTACAGAACTCTGACTATACAAAAAAAAAAAACACAGCGTACAAAACAATAACTTGTAAGCAGGGGGGCAAGCCACCCTACACCCCCCACCCCCACCCCCGCTACTTAAATATACCAACTCCGAGATCGTGCCACATTGAAGTGAATGGAAACCTCCGCTTACAGAGATTTCCATTCAAATGCTCAAACTTTTACAAATTCGAACGTATGGTCTCGACCATATGTGGCTCGAACTTGTAAAAGTTCGACTACATGAATGGAACCATGTTACTTGTTCCCATTAACACATGTCTTCCTCACTGTGTCCAGCAGTTTGATTATTCCATGTTATTTGTTGCAGTCAGCAAAGAACAGTAGAAGTCTGTACCTATTGTTAATTCTTCTAAAAATTGTCCTCCTACTTTACAGCTAAGATTGTGGAGCTCAGATTGGGCTTGTCTGAACAAAAGATGTCCTTCATTTGATCGCTGTTGCAGTATTGCTCAGTAATAGGAAGTGTCCTGCTCAAAATACTCTACGTCTGTCCAGTATATCAAAGCCTTCCTCGCACACCGTACTTCTGACCTGTGACTTATGCAGGAGAATACATGCTTGCACATAAGGGACATATGGGTATGGAGTTCCTCAGAATTTTCTTGCTGCCAGCCTCAGAAGAAAAACACTTTTCAAATCCTTCTGTCAGTTATATGGCTTGTAGCAATTTCCAGTCATTGTAGGCAGATGAATATTCCCTTTGGGTGCCCTTTCTGTTTCTGTAACTGTAAGATTAGGTTTCATTTAAATGTAGTTTGTTGCACAGAACTAGAAATGCAGTCATATTAAAGCAGACTATCTTCATTTTACTTGCAGTTTCAATAGAACAGAATGTTTCAGTATAAATAATCAGAATGCTGTTAGGAATAAAATGTGCTAGCAGAATGTGGAGTACAGTAAGTACAAACAGGCTTGGGAACCAAGTTTTAAGAGGTATGTGGAACTTGTAGGAAATTTTACAGGGTTTTGGTATTATTTAGGAGAGCTGCTTCAGAGACCAAACTTTTAGTTCGGCCTGATGCGCAGAAAGTAATTGCAGTACAGTCCGCAGAAGTTTGGTACAGACTCTACAGAGTGAGTGCAGAGGTCAGGTCAAATAGTCAGCATTCCAGAATGCTAATTGTATTACTTAGAAGGTAAGGAATATTTGAGTACAATGAGCGAAAAAGCTAAGGACAGCAGCACTGTTATTGGAGATAGTAAGATTTGATTCAGATATTGTTGACATCCAACTCCACTGTACATAGTAAATCATTCTTAACCGAACTACAGTGTATGCAGACATTTATTCCGAAAGGTATAAAGAAGATTTGGCACATTAAGGTGAGACTGGCAGCTGTTCAGCACAGTTTTGGGTAATTAAAAATGGAAATTCATTCCAGCCTCATTCTACTTTCACAAATTTTGTTTTTTAATTTATTCCAGTGTTCTACAATCGTTTAATTTCTTCCACTAATTTTGCCATTTTCATGTCAACTAACAGAGGAAAATGTGACTGCATTAGTTTAGTGTGCCAAGCTCCAGATCATAACTTCAGGGAGTGCCCCATTTGTGAGTCTTTTATCCTTAAGGTTATTAGAAGTTTTGTAGCATCTCTGAAGATTTATTTAGAGAACCAAAGACTTTATGAGCATGTGCAAGGTAGGATGGCTTCCGAGTCAACTCTTTCTGCCATCCCTCAGTAACCATGTAAGATTGCTAAGAAACCTAAACTTTTATGAGGTTTATATTATCCGGTTGAGGATGGACACGCTTTGGAGGCACATGATGAGCCCTCCAGATCATTTGGCTTCTCTCCTTGCTCAAGCAGTCATGATTACTTAGGATGGCCAACAAAGGATAGCTTCCAGCCATATGTCCCATCTAACTGATGAGATAGCCAGCATGGCTGAGAAGGGGTAACCACAGCTTGTGATTTTTGAGTGACCAGACAGATGCAAGTACTCTCAAAGGTTAAAATATTCTCTAAAGCACCAGGCACAATGAAAAGTTTAAATATATTTAATAAATAATAAAAGAACATTAAAATACAAAATATCTAGTTACAGTAAACACCAGAGTTTCAGTCACAGGAAATATTAAAAATAACACAACTGGAAAGATTCACACATTTACAGAAAAACAATACTTCACTATTCTCACATTTTTCTGACTGATCTAGAGAATTACCATTCCTACTTGCTTAATAGAGCAAGGCAGGATGAAGTAGGGGAGGGATCCTTGTATGTCAGGTTCCATGGAACAGACTACCATGACCTAATATTAAAAGATTATTTCTATACAGAATGACATCACATAGATCTGGTCATCTGACTTCTGGTTCCCATGCACCCCCACCCATTGTTACAAACATTGCCATGATTTAGCACCTACATGTTAATAATACACACACAAGAGTGTTGCTCTGATCTAGTGCAGCTTTTGGAAGTCATAAAATAATTACTTCTTGTCCTCCTACAGAGGCTAACCGGTCATGCTTCTTACAGACATTCTGTATCTGGCTTCATTCAAAACTGTGAGGTAACATATTTATGGCTTAGGCCCATTAATTTAATTTCTTCCTATTTTCCAAAGCTAGCTGGAGCTGAGCATAACCTCTTCTTTTCCAGTATTCTCTGTTAACATATATATATATATATTTAATTCAGTTACAATACAGTCAGGACCCACTGTTGATACATTTTTAACTCAAGCAACTTTACAAATCCATTTTCAACACAAGCATCTATACGAATCATTTTGATATTCAAATAACATATAATTCATTACAAAATTCCAGATAGCTGTGCTGGTAAATGTTACACATCCACTGCCCTAACTCTCCTGGCACAGCTGGCAAAACTTCATGTCGTCACAATACAGAAAAAATTAAGTTCAGGCGTTCCTGGCTAATAATAAAACTTCTATTATCTCTACTTAATTTTGTCGTACCAGTAGCAAGGCATTCAGTAATGTAATGCTGCTGATGCCTCTTCAAGTGCAGTCACAACTAGATCTTTTTTAAGAAGGTACTCTTGGATACACTTAGTCTTTGCCTAATGATGTCAAGGTTAAGTTCCTGGATACATCTTTGGAAAAAGACAGTTTTTTTTGTCCAGAATCTGTTGAAATGTTTAAATATTTGTAAGAATGGGGAAAAATAATATTTTTTATAAATAAGTTTTCTCTCATCCATACCATATTTTCAGAGGAATTATTCCACTAAATCTAAAACCTTCTTTTTCAAAGACCAGAATTCACAGCAAAAATTTTAAAAATTCTGTAAAAAAGTGATAGGGGACGTTGGCTCTGTGGCATAGGGAGATAAAACCGTAACTAAAGTTCATGCAGCTCAGGACTGATTAGTGGTTTGGGTGTCTGAGGGAAGTATGAGCATGCCTATCCTGTGGGAAGAGGGCTTTTGTCTAGCCACTCCCTGAGTGGGGGTGCGGTCTGTAGAAGGGAGTACCCCTTGAATGGTAATAGATGAACAGAGGAAAGGAAAATGAGGATAGGTCATAAAAAAAAAAAATTAAAATCCCCATCCATGAAAGCAGTCACCAGGACAACCTTAATCCACTCTAACTATTGCCAAGAATCAGAGAAAGTTTGGAGTGGGAGGAAGAGTCTGTAGACATAGCGATGGGGGGGGGGGCACTGGAATAGTCGGGAAACTATGAAGCAGTGCTGGGGTAGGAACAGTTCCAGGAGAAACTTAAATCAGATTTCAGATGACATAAGGGATCTTTTGGTGACTCAGTCTACCAGCATCTCTACCTCCTCCCCCTCTGTCTACTCCTTTCCTTTTTATGGAAACTTTCTCAATCCATTCCACTTTGAATATCAGTAATATCAGAACATTGGATGTTTGGGTGCTAACATGATTGAAAATGGGTATGAATGGACTCATTAAGAAATTCCCCAGGGGTAGCCCAAACCAAAGACATCTTTTTATGTCAATCCTGCAAGAGCTGTTCCATCAGGGAACCATAAAAGTAGTTCCTCATCATCAGAAAGGGCAGAGGTTTTATTCTAGAGTATTCCTTATTCCAAGGAAAGAGGGCACATGAAGACCCATCTTGGACTCATCAACCCTGAACCCTTTCCTGAAAATTCTACTATTCAAGTGGTTATCTCTTCAAAGTCATCTTACAGTGATTCTCTCTCTCTAAAGGATGTCTGTCATCATATTCTTATTTATATAGATCACAGAAAAGTCTTAGCATTTTGTGCTTTGGGATTTCATTTTCAATTTTCTTATTTGCTCTTTGGTCTTTCTACACCTCAAAGGTTATTCACAATATGTTTAGCCTGTATGATTCCATTCTGCAGGTTCCAAGGTGTCTGTAGCTACCCTTATTTAGTTGATCTTCTAATCCAAGTTACATCAAAAGAAAAAAAATCTGTAGGATATATAATTCACTGTGAATCTATTTCTTCGCATTGATTTCATCCTACACCTGAAGAAATCCTCTTTGCAGCCTTCAAAATATATGTAGGATAACAGCTGAACACTTATTGCATGATTGCTTTCCTTCCTCATGACAAAATCCAGTTTCTGACCTTGTACTTCCAATCTCTTCTTTAGAAATGACCTCTGCAAGAGAGATTTTGATAGCCTTAGGGTTTATGGCTTTAATAATACTGATGATTCCATTTGCCAGACTATACATGAAGAAGATTTAGTGGTACCTCAGGTCAGTCTGTGCACAACATTGCCACCATCAGAACTTCCCATTTTCTCCCTTACCCTTTATGAAGAAGTCATTTCATTGGTGGATCAGTCTGATCTCCTTTAACCCTGAAGTTCCCATTTTGGTCCCTGCTCCCCATCAGAAAATCTGCAAAAGAGGCTTCAGACCTGTCTTGGGGAGCATGTTTTTCAGACTTGACCTGGGAAGCCTGTTCTGTGGGTATGGTAGACTAAGGAGTGTGGTCAGGACAGATAAACATATATAAAAAGTAAGAAAATGAAATCCCAAATCTTGGCCCTTCAAATCCTTCTCCATCTCTGGTCGCCAGGAACCCTCCATATCTTGACAAACAATAGCACGGTCATGTGGTATATCAACAAATAAGGGGGGAGTAAAATTCTGTCATCTCTGCAGGTTAGCCGCAAGGAGTTAGGGAATTGCTGTTTAGCACTACCTATTTCTCCAGGCAACTTGCATCGCATTAGAGAGTAATTTAATGGCAGATTATTTGAGAAAATCCAAGGCAGACCCTCATGAATGGATGTTAGACAGAGAAGTCTTCCTGCAGATTACAGATCTTTATGCCTCCACTCTGAATGGACAGTGCAGACTGTTCTGCTTTAGAGTCCCTTACACAGAAACATCAAAAATGGGCAACTTATCGGTGACTTGGAAAGGGAAATTCCTTTTATCCTTTTCCTCTCATGCTGAAAGCTTCTGAAAGTCAAGTAAGGCAACCCAGAATGGTACTGGCGACTCCTTTTTTAGCCCAGATAACATTGGATGTTCTTCGTCTTTCACTGTTGCAGTCATCACACTTGGGGTTATTTGCCTGCAGGTAGCCCTCAGTCGGCCTGAATACCAGAGACTTAGTATTTCTGCTTCGGATGCTGTTGCTCCAGAACTGATGTCAGGTCATCAGGGGTATAAAAACAGGCAGCAGACTCCATTACATCAGTTTTTCTTGCTGAGGAGCCTGAAACAGAAGCAGTTCGCAAGTGCTGGTCGGTTGCTACCTGAATTTGCATTTCCGAATTGAATAATCCTGAAGTCTTCGAAAGCTAAGTACCCAGTTGGGGATCCTTTTTTCTTGCTGTAACCGATGTCAGAGAAAGTTAACATTTGTCTTGCCTGTGCAAAGCAAATACCTCACAGAGATTTTCATACTTACTGTCACCTGTTTAGGGCCAGACCACGACGTCCCTCGTTGTCAAGTTTTGTGCCTTGTTTAACATCTGAACCATTCGTCGTCAGGCTCTCTTTGTTGCTAAATTCTTTTGCTCTCGATCTCCATGTTCTGAAATGGCTTCAGTAAGCCATCCGACTACAGATAGTCTGAAAAAATGTAAGGATAAAGACAGAGACAGACCGCATCGCCGATGATGCTTCCGTTAAGCTAGTCGCCAGTCCGCCGGTACTCAGTGAGGTGCTTTCACAGCCCCTGATGCCTGCTTCATCGGATTCGCAGGCCTCTACTGTGATCCATTCAGAGTCCTGTATGCCGAGAGATGCTTCTTCGACTATGGAATCTGTGGACATCTCTACCTTGGATGGGTCCGGAGCCGCTGTGCAGGCACCGGCTTCTGAGGGAGTTTTTCGCTCAACCGATGTTCGACTCAAACCGACGACTTCATTTTTAGCCAAAACTACCAAGTTTCTTAGGCCCAGAGTATGCACTACACCTAGAAAACAGACAACCAAAGCACATGCACTTCCTCCCAGGCCATAAAAACAAATACTTAGAATGGCCGAAGACCTTATTACGCTTATTAGGGGAAGTCGGCCTTCGCCTGCTAAGAGACAAAGACTGTAGTCCCCTTCAGCTTCTACAGACTTAGGAGTCTGATGACTCTGAGATTTCTGATTATGAAGACATGCCCTTATCTGCTTATGAGGATTCAGATGCAGAGGAATCCATTCCCTCTGCCTCCCCTCCAGGGGATTTTTCTTTTGGTGAAACCTTACATACCTTAAGAGAGCATTTCCACTGGGAATGCCAAGACTATCCTCAGTCCAAAAAGAGACTCAGAGAATTTCTAGAGTTGCCTCAGCACAGGCCTTTAGCAATACCCCCTGTCCTGGATGTTGTGGATAATGATTTTATGGAATCCAGTCTTACTCCTGACACTTTACCTCCTGCCCCTAGGAAACAATACAAGTACTACAGAGTACCTGACGCTCATAAATTTCTTTTCAGGAATCCTATTGCTGACCCAGATATCATTTCCCAGGGGGCCTAAAGGTATCACAGCCAAGAATCCCACCCCTTCGGACAAGGATTCCAGAGTTTTGGACATATTTATTTTATTTAATTTATTTATTTAAAGTTTGGTGACCGGGAAAGTCCACTGGGCCAGAAGAGACCATTTTTAGTGGAGACCCGGGGAGAAAAGCTCCAAAACAAATTACACTTGCATTTGAATTTACAACTTGCAGGTTACAAAGAAAGGACAAACATTTATACATTTCAATTACATATTGCAAGTTACTAGGGACACAACAAGTGACTGTGCAGAACAAATCAGACATTTCAGTGTGTGTAATGTTTGTGTCTTTCGGCTTTTCCCGTTTAGGGGTCGCCAGCCACAGCGGAACTCCGGTCCTCTAATGATTGGCAGTTGATTTTTACGTACCATCTTGCCAGGCCTGACTCACAACCTTCATCGCAGGTACGCCCATTCACGCATGTCTCCATTCAGAAGACGCTCTAGCTGAGAATCGAACCGGACAGTGTCTTACTGTGAGGTGACAACACTACCGCAGGTATTTGAGTGTATAATACAGTATGTTAAAAGCTCAAGTGAGTATAACATTTAAAATATGTAGTAACTAGCTTATAATGGTAGGTAGAAGTGATCAGAATACAGTGTGTAATTCGTGGCAGGAGAATTCTTTGCAAGTTGAGATATAGCTATTATTTCTTTTAGTTTAGGTGGTCTATAATGCATGGAGAGAGTAACAGAAGGGGTTATGGAGAATACCAGGGAAGATGCACAGTCCAAGGCAGCAGAGAGAATCTTAAGGAGTTGTGCAGAAAGGGAGAGGGTGTAGAGGGGATTAAGTTGGAGTGTGGCACGGGCATATCCATTCGGATGATAGATGACATAGTAGCTGGGTTTTGAAATTGTCATGTTGGGGAAGGGTGCAAAGGTGGGGGGGATTCCATTTTTTGGCTATGGAGTAGGAGAGAAGTAGCAGGCCTGGAGGATGAGATGGTTTATGGATTTTCAGGAGATTTTGGTTTGTGGATCTGAGTTGGCAGTTGGGTATATAGGGTTTTAAGGATGTAGCCAGAGAAGAGCAGTTTGCAGGTTTGTAGACAAGTTTGTGGGCAGTGGTGAGTTGTAGGTAACTAAGGTAGTTGGGAAGTTCAAGCCAATTGAGTGTGAGGATGGAGTGGCAGTGGTGGGAAGAATATTTAGAATTGGTTGCAAATTTGCAGTAGGAGAAAAGGATAACAAATACACACAGTAAAGTGCAATTTCCCTTAAGAGCACACAGAGGTCACAGTCAGTCCAGGGCTGGTCGCTCCCTTGCTCTTCAGGTCCCCAATAAGACTCTCCAGTGGCACAGCTATAGGGTCTAGATCTCAGCCTAGCTGGCAAGCTAACCTCCAGAACCCTCTCTGTCCAACCAGTGCCTCGTGTTCCTGCCCAACACACACACACACACACACACACACACACACACACACACACTGAGATGAGTATTTATACAACTTCACAGACACTCCTAGGAAAGGCTGACACAGATTCTCTAGCTGTGCACCTTTATTAGCTGGTGGTGGCAGTAATTACTACAGTATAGTCTGGGTAATTATCAGCTACACAAAGGCCCTTAAAAGGTGTCCAATTATTACTGTGCAATATTATAGTCCAATAGTAGTGTAACTTAAGCAATCAAGGTTTACTGGAAGGGCTTAGTATAAGATCACTTATAAGCATGCAATGTACTCTAGAGCTTAAATTATCTCTACATAAACCAGCCACAGCTGAAAAGGGTTTAAAAATATTTAATAATAAATACTAAAAACACAAGACAATACTATTACACCACAGTGCTGTTCAAGAGTTCAGAGATCACATAGAAACTTAAAATAATTCCACAGTACAGTTCAGACATAACAGAAAAACAGTCTAATCTTTTCTAATTTACTAGCTATTGCTACAAGAAAGCACACTTCTAAGATAACTTACTTAACAGGATAGGCAGTGCTGAGTTAGATGTCCAAGATCAAAATGCTTACAGTCTCTCTCTGAGCAATAACTTTTAAAATAACTAACAAACATTTCTGCTAGGCCCTCCCAGATTACATCATTCTCATTTAGTTCCTTTACATCATTTCTTTGACACTTGGCCTGGAGTTCCCAGGCCAACAGGCTACATTATTTAGCAAGCCAACACCTGCTCAGGAAGCTACAACAATAAAAGACATTTCACATGTACACTTTAAGTATTCCTTAAGTTAAAACAATAGAAAGAATGTGCTCAGCTAGCCTCTTCGGCATCATTCTCTAGATCAAAGGACAGATTTAAAATAATTTTAACTTCAAAAGAAAGATTTGAAATGCTTGACTTAGTTTTCCTTAGAGCAGATGACAATGTTGCCACATTGTTGAAACAGCATTTCTTTACATTTAAGACACAAGCCTGTATTTTACATTTATATTTACAAATGCTAGAAGTATGTATCAAATTCTATTTCTCTAGGCTGGCAGCCTTCACACCATCATTGACTGGATCCTTAAAACACATCCAAGTGTCATCAACAAATCCGGTATATTACCAGATCCTCTCAGTGATGATGTATCTGTCTTCACTGACTGACTCTCGACTCTCAGCTCCCCTACAAAAACACCACCACTACATTCAAACTTGCAACCTGTCATCTTTCAATCCCCAAACCTACTTAGAATGCCTTAAGTGCATCGACTGGACCCCTCTAAGAACTCTCCCTCTGGATGACGCTGTCTCCCATTTCAACCACTCATTCCTTACCCACCTCAACCAGCAAGCCCCCCCTAAGAACCAAACGCATCAAATCCAATCCTTGCCCATGGTTATCCAAAGAAAGCAAACTCGCCATGCAACAAAGGGACAAAAAATGGAGGCAGTATCAAAAAAAATAAAAATCCAAGCTCCCTCCTAGAATTTAAGCAACTTCAGAACTCCACCAAAAAGCTAATTATCAAAGACCACAGAGCTCACTATTCCAAACTTCAGTCTCTGCACTCAACAAACCCAAAAAAATTCTGGGACTCCATCTCATCTATATTAAATCCTGGTAATAAAGAAAACCCCTGTCCCAATCCCACCCTCTCTGACCTCCACACCACCTCTCAATTCAATTCCTTCTTCATAGACTGTATAGCCAAACTATCCAACTCCTTCCCAACCCCCTCCCCTAACCACAACACCTCACTCCAAAACCCCCCTCTCCACCCAGTTAAACTCCTCCTCACCCTTCTTCCTTAAGCCCATTCCCACAAGCACGATAAAAAGACTCCTCCTCAAACTCAAACCCTGCCGCAATGCACCTGACAATCTTCCCCCTACATTCCTTAAACTATCTGCAGACAGCATCGCCTTCCCCGTCTCTATACTTATAGATAGATCCATACAACAATCCCACAGTTCTTCCATCTGGCGCCATGCCTACATCCTCCTCCTTCACAAATGTGGTAAAAATACTGACACCACCAACTTCAGGCCCATCGCCATCCTATCCCCTATGTCTAAATTTTTTGAGAAAACCATCCAAGCTCAACTAATGATGCACCTAACCCAAAACAATCTCCTCTCCCCTACCCAGCACGGTTTCTGTCCTGGTCACTCCAGCATAACTGCCCTTCATTCCTTTCTAGAAACCATCAACCAAGAACGTGACTCAGGCACATTTGTATCTACATTGTTCCTTGATCTATCAAAAGCCTTTGATACCATCTCTCACACCCTTCTCATATCACAGCTCTCTACTCTACACCTCTATTCCCCTCCCCCCCTCTGGATTGGTTTTCCAGCTACCTATCCAACTGCTAACAAGCAGTCCAATGGAAAACCTCCACCTCCCTCTCCTTCCTTCCTACACCCACAGGTGTTCCCCAAGGATCTGTTCTTGGCCTGCTACTCTTTAACCTATTTATTAACAACTTTCACCACTCTGCCCCAGACTCATCTGTCATCCAGTATGCATCTGGCTCAGCTTTCTCACCCTCCGAGCTTCTAGCAAAAACACAATTAGCCTTCTCCAAACCAGAAATCTGGATGCAGTCCAACCACCTAGCCCTGAATGCAAATAAAACAAAACTAATGTTCTTCTGCCGTAGCAAAAATCAATAAAACCTCATTCATCATACAAAGCCAGAATAACACTCCCCTTGATATAGTCCCCACCACTAAACTTCTCTGTATCATCATAGATGAAGAACTAAAATTTGACACACACATCCACACTGCAATCAAAAAAACTCACCAAAAGTTAGGTCTACTCTACAGAAGGACTCACTTCATAACACTGAAAGCTCAAAACACTGAAACCAAAACACTGGAAGCTCAAAACACTGAAACCAAAACACTGGAAGCTCAAAACACTGAAACCAAAACACTGAAACCAAAACATTGAAAACACATATCATACATATACTGAGTTTAGACAACATAAATCATAGCACTTTCCACCAAGTGTAAGCAGGGGGGCAAGCCCCCATTGCACCCCCATCTGGGGGGGCTGTGCCCCCCACACCCCCTGCTACTTATATATATATATATATATATATATATATATATATATATATATATATATATATATATCAACTCCAAGATTGCACTTCACTACACTAAGTGCAATCTTGGAGTTGATATATTTAAGTAGCAGGGGGTGTGGGGGGCACAGCCCTCCACATGGAGGGTGCAGGGGGGCTTGCCCCCCTGCTTACACTTGGTGGAAAGTGCTATGATTTATGTTGTTTAAACTCAGTATATGTATTTTCAGTGTTTTGAAGTTTCAGTGTTTTGGTCTTCTGTATTATGAAGTTTTCTCATTTTCAGTGATTTGAGTTTTCAGTGTTATGAAGTGAATTCCTACAGACACATCCACTTCCTCCACCCCTCTACCCGTCAGACGTTGGCATCTACTTTCTTGCTCCCCACCCTAATGTATGGCGCACCCCTGTTCACAAACATACATATCAGATTACGAAACAAACTTGAATCCTGCTACCACAAAATATGGGAGATGTCCTCTGGTGTTGGTGGTGAGGATTGCTCCTTGATTGCTCGGCCAGGGCACGGGCGTCAGAGATGGTACCTGTGGTACCATCTTTATTGGGTCTGGTAGGTGAGTGAATTAGTTGGGAGAAGTTGTACAGGTTGATAGTATGGGAAGGGACATCTGAGTTGAAAGAGGACCAATTGATGTTGGTGTCACCAAGGGTATAGGTTTCATTATTTATGTGGAAAGAGAACCAGGATAGTATGTTCTCAAGCATTTTGATGGCATCACCGGGGGGGGGCTATAGAGGCGATACATATGGATTTGTGCTCGTTAATTTTTAGTAGTCCTATTGTTAATTCAGCATTGGCAAAGATTGGAATTGAATTGGTGTAGGGGGTTATGGTATGGAAAGTGGAGTAGATTATAGCTACTCCATCTCCTTTTTTTGGGGACGATCTCTGTGAATCATTTGGTAACCTGGTGGTAGGATTTCATGATCTTTTTTGTAGGGTTTGAGCCAAGTTTCAGATATGGTGGTTATGTCGGGTTGGTTGTGGGAGAGCCATGCATGCAGGTTAGGGATTTTGTTTCTAATACTTTGTGCATTGAGTGTAGTGATTCGCAGGGACTTAGGTGTTTTGGGGCTGAGGGGATGGTTTAGCTGCATTAATGCTGGAGGTTGGTCCGGGGTTGGGGTGCACATCACCAGCCTGTGAGAGAGGGGTGTGGTGGAGAAGTAGAGAGAGGTGGATAGGAAGGGATATGAGGTAAGGTTGATATGGGAGTATTGATCTTTTGGAGTGACCGTTTAGAGGAGGGTTTAGGGGGGAAGGGGTGAAGGAGTACTTTAGGTTTGTATAGATGAATAGTGTTATAGTTATAAAGTTCATGTGAGATAGCAAAGTAAGAGGGGGAGTGAGCATGGTTGTATGGTGCAGTGGAGTGTGAGTGAGGTGAGGAAGGGGTTGAGAAATTGTGAGAGATAGGACAGACAGGAAAGAGAGAAAGAGTTATTGGAGTGGATGTTAGAGTTGATGAGAAGAGGATTGCAGGAGGGGTTGCAGAGTTTGAGGAGAGTTTAGGATTTTTTTTAGGTGGGAGGAGTTTCAAATGGGCCTGATTGTGGTTGGTTTGGGTGGGACTGTCTAGAAAAAAAAATGATGGGGTAAGAAGGTATATACTTATGCAACTCTTGCTATTAGGGCATTGAATTGTCAGTTTCACATTCTGAAGTACCAGCAACATATTGTGGAACTTATTAAACAAAAAGTGGCAACGTTTTCAGACTGTGCAGAAAATAAAGAATTGCAGGAGCTTATGCACTCTGCAAGCCAAGTCAGCAAGCATACTTTGCAGTGCGGCTTAGATGCCCTAGAGGCATCTTGCAGGGCAGCAGTCACTGGCTCTGTACTGAGAAGACATGCTTGGCTAAAGGAGCAGACCTTGCCCAGACCATGTCAAATCAAAGCTACTAAATGCTCCTTAGAATAAGGATTGTTTGTTTGGCACCAAAGTAAAAGAGGTTCTTAAAAAGATGGAAGAAAAGGCTATGTCTATGCAGACTGTTAAAGAATTCTTACAAGTGTAACCCCCAATTCAGTAGGCATTGCCATTCCAGACACTGGTCCTTTCCAGCCCCCTCCAGGCCTTCTCAAACTAGACCCAGGGGAAACAGACCACCCAGACTATAGTCTCAAGGTATGCAGAGTTCTAAGCAATAGAGTGACCCCACCCCTAAAGCAGGGAGTGGTAAGCCACCTCCTTACGGAAAAAGCTCACAATGACTTCTTAACCCCACTTCCCAGCCCTGCACAATTTCTTGTGCCCCTAGGAGGAAAACTTGCCCTTCATGCAAAAAAACTGGATGTCCATCACTCAGGACCGGTGGGTCCTCAACACTGTATCCCAGGGGTACAAATTTTATTTCCATTCACTGCCAACCCCAAGCGGGTTTCCAGACCTTACTTCAAACCAGTGGGCAGAGACACAAAACCAAGTACTTTCCCTGCTCAATATCAGAGCTATTCAGCCAGTTCCAGTAGAACAGAAGGGTCAAGGATTCTACTCCAGACTCTTCCTGGTACCCAGGGAAGAAGGCTCTTGGCACCCAGTCCTGGATCTTTTATCTTTTAATTCTCAACACCTTCCTAGTGGTACCAAAATTCAAAATGCTTACCCTGCAACAGCTTCTTCTTATGCTAGACAAGGATGCCTGGTTAGTCACCCTAGACTTAAAAGAATCATATCTGCACATCCCCATAAGGGAGTCATGCAGGAAGTATCTACGTTTCATTGCAGGATCTATGCATTATCAGTTTTCTGCACTTCCCTTTGGCTTGTCTACTGCGCCCAGAGTATACACAAAATGCCTGGCTCCAGCCATTGCATACTGCAGGCAGAGTAATATCCAAATTTACCCGTACTTGGACGACTGCCTGATTTAGGCGGACAGTCAGGAATTGCTGCTGCAGCATCTGACATTTGTAAAAAACCTTCACTTCCTTGGGGTACACCATCAACGAAAATAAATCAATACTGGTACCTAGCCAAAAGATTGTATTCCTGGGAGCAAGCTTGGACACAACTTCCCAGGTGGTATTCCTCACTTCAGAAAAACAAGTCTATCTGACAGCATACTTCAGACAAATGGCCACCAGAACCCAGCTATCTGCAAGAAAAATACTGCAAGGCCTAGGGTTCATGGCCTCATGTATACTGCTAATTCCATATGCAAGACTGCATATGAAGAAACTTCAGTGGTACTTAAAAAGTCTTTGGTGCCAACATTCTCAGGACCTGGAAATAGTAATTCCTATCATACCCTGTCTAAGGACAGAGTTCCTTTGGTGGGCAGAAGCATGCAACCAAAACAAGGGACTGCCATTTATTCAACCCCACGCCACCCAGACCCTAACCACAGATGCATCAGACTATACCTGGTGGGCACACATGGATGGCAAATGTATTCAGGGCCACTGGAGCCCCAGTCAAATTAATCTGCACATCAACCAAAAAGAGATGCTAGCTGTACAGAATGCTCTGACAGCTTTCAGATCCCTACTCTTTCCAGGACAACTGCTAATAAAAACAGACAGCACCACAGTTATGTGGTACATCAACAAGCAGGGGGGATCACATTCCTACCCTCTCTGCAAGTTAGCCATGGCCCTCTGGAGCACTGTCTTGGACATTCAAGTCCATCTACAAGCTCAATTCCTGCCAGGCAAACAAAACTCACTGGCATATGACTTGAGCAGAAATCACCTAGACTCACACAAGTGGCAATTGGAGCCCATCACCTTCAACCTTCTGACTGAGAAATGGGGGACTCCAGAGGTGGATCTCTTTGCCTCCTTCTACAACCACCAGCTCAGCAAATTCTGCACCAGGAATCCTCACAGCAGGGCCTGGAAAGTGGATGCCCTATATTTTCAGTGGGAAAATCTCTCAATCTATCCCTTTCCCTCTCTGCCCCTTCTCTTAAGAGTATTACTCAAGATAAAACAAAACAGGCCAAGGACAATTCTGATTGCCCCGGACTGACCACGCCAGCACTGGTACCCACTCCTTTGCAACCTGACACAGGTGCCACCCTGGCACCTACACCAGAACACAACCCTGCTCTCTCAGCAGGAGGGACAGATTTTGCATCCACAACCGCAAACCCTAAATCTTGCAGTCTGGCTTATTCCTTGAATTTTCCCTAAGTTAGCAGGTGGTGGAAGTCATTCTTGAAGCCAGAAGACCCAGTACCCGAAAATCCTATGCTGATAAGTGGAAAATGTTCTGCTCATGGATTCAGTCTAAAGGAGAGGACACAACACTGCCCTCCCTGCCTCTAATCCTGGATTACTTAGCAGATCTGCTCCACAGAGGCCTGTCCTTCTCCTCCATTAAGGTACATGTCTCAGCCATTTCTGCTCATTCCAACACTGAGCCACCTCTCTTCTCGCACCCTCTTACCAAGCAGTTCCTGAGAGGGGCTAACAACTTAAGGCCACCAAGGAGAGCACCCACCCCTACTTGGGACCTTAACTTTGCTGATGTAGCAGGTTTAAAGGGGGGACGTGTGAGCTTTTCCAGTACAGAGTTAAAATTCCTCTCTTGGAAAACAGCCTTGCTTTTAGCCATCACTTCAGATGGAAGAGTGTCTGAGCTACAAGCACTGGTAGCGGTGGAGCCCTTCATTATCTTCCATGTTGACAGAGTTTCCCTCCGGACTGATCCTTCCTTTATGCCTAAAGTGGTGTCCAGTGTGGCTCTCAACCAATCCATACATTTGCCAACCTTCTTCCCTAATCCTCAAAATAAAGGGGAAAGGGTCCTGCACTCGTTAGACGTGCACAAGCAGCTCATATTTTACCTTGATAGTACTAAGCCCTTCAGAAAATCTGACCAGTTACTAGTCCGCTTTGCAACAGGGGCAGAGGACAAGGCTATTTTAAAATAAACTCTTTCCAAATGGATAGAACACCGCCTCCATTTCTGCTACAAGCACAGTGGGAAACCAACCCCTCAGGGGGTCAGAACACTTTACACTAGGGCAACATCTACCTCTACAGCATTTCTCAGGGGAGTCCCTACCAGGGACATCCTGGAAGCTGCTACCTGGAGTTCTGCACACACCTTCACCAAGCATTACCACCTGCCTATCTTTTCCAAATCCAGGGCAGGTTTTGCTTCAGCAGTCCTGCAAGGCATACTAGCCAGCCCTAACTCTTCTTGACTGCCTCCACCCTTCTTCAGCTTTAGGAATCCACCCAAGTGTGATGAATGCACACAGTGAAACACGAAGAAGATAGTACAGTTCTGTACACTTACCATAAATGTAGATGTTCGAGTTTATTCACTGTTGCAGTCCTGGTTTCCCTCCCTCCAGTTTTCAGTCTCTCTCCTCTCTATGCCTATTACTCACCCCTTCTGGAGTATTGGTATTTAGTTTTTATTGGTGGTGTTGTCTCCCACCGTAACTTAACTCCCTATTTGAGGGGCGCCTGACATTTGGGGCAAGAAAAACTGATGTAATGGCATTGGCTGCCTGTTTTTATACCCCTGACGACCTGACGTCAGTCCTGGAGCGACAGCATCCTATGCAGAAATACTAAGTCTCTGGTATTCGGGCCGACTGAGGGCTGCCTGCAGGCAGATAACCCCAAGTGAGATGACTGCAACAGTGAATACACTTGAACATCTATATTTATGATGTGTGCACAACTGTACTTTCTCACTTTTTTATCATCTATTCAAGGGTAGTCTGTGCAAGTTACCCTACAAGATGGACTTAGAAAACAAAAGAATTCCATCTTTCATTTGAACTTGGAATTTCTGAACTTGTCAGTTTGGAAGATAGAATTTTGATATCTGTCAGGCACCTTTTTCCGAGGCTATATGTTTGCCTGTATGGTTGTTTCTGCTGAACCTTCATACACTTTAATAGACTATACTTCAATTAAGGTGTTCTATAATGATGTGAAATACAAAGTAAATATATTTTACTGCCATAACAATCTTTAGAGAGGCCATAACTCTACATTTTAAAGTTGAAATTTTCAGAAAGTTTAGAGCAGAATTATTGCTATTTACCAAAGTTGTGAGCCAAAATTTCATTATGCATTCACTTTTTTAACCATACAAGACCCACAATGCTGAACTGCCTCCTTGCAGGGGTAACCCAGTAGCAGTGTTTGCCTTCCTCAGGGTCACACAGCACATACATATTGTGTCTAAAGAAATTAAACCCAGGACTGTGAGGTCAAGCTTACTAGCAATTCACACCCTTTAATCCTCTGTGCTATTCTTCCAGAATAGCTAGAAATTTGGCACATGCTGTTTTGAAACTTCACTCATTTAAAATGATGGGGAGTACTTTTTGAACATGCAATTCTTGTCTCTGTGATATAGTTGGATAAACCTCTGACTGTAACCCAGGCATACAAAGCTTGATTACAGTGGTAGCTCGGGAGCTGGAAGAGCCAAGTGGGGAGAATGGGAGTGAGCAGCTTGTATGGAGGCTTGCACATAGGTCACTGACTGGGGATGGGGAGGGCGATGCACAAGTTTATCTTCTGTAAACATTGATGGTAGCTCCCAGTAAAATAAAGCATGCATGCATTTCAGGGGAGGCCATTGGATATCTGCTGTGATCTGGTGATAATTTCTGCTACTTGCGGGGAGATTTGGGCTTGAATGAAATACTGTCATGGTCTGCACCTGCAATGATGCAAGCTGCTGATGAAGGATGGATATCGCATTAGTTTCTGGCCTGGACACATGCACAGTATGGACTCTATAGGGCCCTAGTCTAGGGTAAGACGGACTAATCCAGGAGAGGGGTTAAAGGCACCCATATCCAGCAGCGGATGAGCAAGTGAAGGACGGTGGCAGGGTCACAAAACACCCTCAAGGCTGGCTGATTGATGTCATATTCAGGAAACTCACACCTCTGAACTGGGGATACTTTATATGGAAGGACAAATGGACCCAAGTCTAAACAATGGAGGCTTGATGGTCAACAGGCATAGGAGCAAAAAGCACATACAAAAAATTTAAACGTTCTGTCCATCTATGGAATCCCACTTTACAAACTGATGTGATGCCATAGAAACTTTCCCTAATGAAGTATACACCATTTACAACATATCCATTCAACAGCTGGAAATTTTTTGCGTGAACTATAATAATAGTTTGATCATTTATTAGGCAGTGCCATAATGTGAATATGTTGAACGCTTTTGAAGAATGTTTACAGCTGCCAGACTAAAGTAGCTACATCTAAATTCACAGTTGCATGGTTCATAGGTTTAGCTGTTTATGGTATTTTGATGTAATTAAGGCAATATTTTGAATGTAGAAGTGCCCAAATTTAAAATCCAGACAAGAGTTGTTTTCACTTTTTTCAGAATGACGTGCAACATTAAAGGAAGGATTATTTTTTTCATTCAGTACAATGTTAAAAGTATTTTATTGTCAACACTAGTTAATTTAAGAGTTACTTTAATATAAAAACTACACATGCCCACTTTAGAAGTGCATTAGGCACTTGGTGGGGTTGTGTTACAGTGCTGCTACATGCATATGGCTTGTAAGGCACACTCCCTTCAGAGTTGTGCATTACAACACCCCTGGATATATGATACCTGTGCAGTGCACTTCAAATCATACCTTTTTTGCTTTCTTAGCAAATTGCCTTCATAAATGCTTGAACCTGATTAGTCAGACCTCCAGACATCAGGCCAGTAATTCTGCATAAAGCCTGATAAAAAAGCAAGAGCAAATAACACAGACTTCTTACAAAACTGTGTCATGCTGCTGCAAGGCTTCTTACCAGCTCTATAATCTTGTGTGGGGAAACTACATGGCTGAACTGCTGTGGTTTGATAGCTATTTTGTCAACTATCAAAATAACTGTCAGTCTGTGGTAGTTCAGTATTTAAAAAAAAATTAAGTAATGGTTTCAGTGTTGACAAACCATGATAAAAGAAAACCCTTTACTTTTTGTATTTTTTTATGTTGTGCATATTACTTCTCCATTCCTATAATGTGCGATGCAAATATCACAGCTCCACTTGGAACCCATGCCACAGTATATAGTTTCTGTATAAAGAAGTATAATTTAGATACTGCAGAATAGCAGTTATTACCACAGAATAGTGCTATATTGCTAAAGTCTGTTTCGTCTGACAAAATAGAAATCAGACTATCACAACTTCAGTCACATAAACTCTTACACTGCCACAGAAGTGAAGCTGGCAATTCTAGCTCCAAGGGTCATTGTCTCTTCAGGCGTCCTGCCTTCCCAGCTCTTCATTTGAAGATAAAAAGGTCTTATCAGTGATGTTCCAAACCAATACCTGTCCTCTTCGATCTGGAGCTTCTGCCTAGAAGGAGATGCACCAGGTGCTAACACCCTGTATCCTCACATTCTGCATGACAGCAATGTAAAAGAAAAACACAGGCCATTGTCTAATCTGCCTTGAGCTGCAGGTCCCTAATGCCTGAGTACTCGATGTGAAAACAAAAAAAAAAAAAAAGAGTGAACACTAGGTCCTAAAACACTCCATATATGTTCCTTGCCCATGCTTTTACTTAAGGACTAGGAACATTAAATTAAAAAAAATAATCTCGCCCCCCCCCCACCCCCCACCCCGACACCTTGCACCCAGGACACACCCTAGCTATGCATATGCAGTGCCAAGTCATGCTTTATGTATAATTTTAATACACACATACACACGACTGTTAGTTTGCTATTTCTAAAACTGTAATACGTGAGCTGTGCAAATAAAGTCAACAGTGATGGGTCATAGTCTTAAAATGAAAAGCCCAAGAAACAAACTGTGAAATCCTACAAAACTGTACAGTAAAAAAAATTCAACGACCGTAAAAGCACGGAAGCTGTTTTCTGAGTGAAGTAATTCCATTCAGTGAGGGTGAGCATTGTAGCAGAATATTGGACTTTACAGGGTGAGGATACCCTCCACTTGTGGCATTTGGCCACTTACCATCCTTGAGCTCTCTTCTGTTTCGCTATAGCATGATTAATAGGCTCATAGGTGTGTACTAGGCTAATGGCCCTGGAGCCTTTACAAGCCTAGCCCATAGAAGTGCCCTGGCATTGACGTTAGTTCCCAGTGCCTTTATCAAGTAGAGCCACTGGAGTGATATCCGGAGTGAACTTTCTATTTCCCATCCACTCATCAAGATTTCTCTTGAAGAGGGACAGTGAGATGCTCTGCTTGACATGTATGGGAAGTCTCTTCCAGAACACGGACAGTCTCTGGATTATGAACCTGTCCCTCCAACATGTTCTGTTGATTGTGGTAATGAGGTTGAGGTCTCTGGAGCATGTGGTGCAGAGGGATTAGGATTTCTTTATATGTAGCATTTCTGACAGAGCTGGGTCAGACATGGCTTTGTAAGTTAAGCAGAGATTGCCTCTTAGTAGACTATATGAGACAGAGAATAGCTGGAGTTTTTTTAATCTATCTGTGTAGGACATGTGTTTAAGGCCTAGGATCCTCTTTGTGAGATACCTTTGTGACCTTGCCAGCTGGTGCATGTGTCTAGTGAGGTACATTCCGGCTAGGCTTATAAATGCCTTCGGGCAGATAGCCTAGTACGTGCCTATAATCTAAGGGGACGGCGAAAGCCAACACATTCCAGTTAGGCTTATAAATGCCTTTGGGCAGATAGCCTAGTACCTACCTATGAACATGCCAAATGGGGCATTATACTCAATGACTGGCCTAATGAGGGAAGAGTAGAGAGAGATGATGACCTCTTTCTTCCTGGATGCAAAACCCTTGGTAATGAGATGTGCCCCATAGAAGGGCTTTCTGACCACAGTGGCAATGTGGTGGTCGAAGGAGAGATAGCTGTCAGCCTGTGTCCCCAGATCTCTTATAACGCCTTCAGTGTACAGTGGGCTCCCATCAATGTAGTAATTAGTGGGAACTGAGTTTTTCCCAAAGGGGATGACAATGCATTTTTTGGGATTAAGCTTAAGGCCATGGTTTTGACACCAGTCACTGGTTTCAGTGAGGCCTTTCTGTAGGATGTCTACATCACTTGTGGAGCTAATAATGGCTCCCAGCTTGAGGTTGTCTGCAAAATTAGTCAGCCAGACTCCATCCATGTTGGCCTGGACTTCTGAGAAGTAGATGCCAATCAGATGCCAAATAGGAGGGGACCCAGGACCAATCCCTGTTGGACTCCACTCATGAATGCTCGGCAGTCTGACTTGGAGTCTGCTACTTTCACACTATGGGTTCTATCTGTGAGCCAATTTGCAACCCACCTAGTGATATAGGGGTTGATGCCTAGTTTCGTGAGTTTATCAATAATTCCTGAGTGTGGAATGGTATCAAAGCCTTGGACGGATCGAGGTAGGCTGTATAAACTGCCTTGCCCTCATTCACAACTCTGGTGACTAACTCAAAGATGTCAGCAAGGTTGAGCAGGCATGATCTACCTTTCACAAAACCACATTGCATGGGATCTAGAGTTTGGAGATTCCCACCGGATTGGCTTCCTTTTTCTGGAGAAGAACATCTTGGTTCTGTTGGGTATGGCTAGTTCCATGCATTTATGTACATGTTCGTACAGCGCATTGGTGTATGATTCGGATGTCAGCCATTCTTGGGCATTTCTTATTTATTTGCTTTCTAGTGTGCTGTTCCAGCACTTAAATTCTGTATGCTGTTAAGCTTATATAGCAGAATGCTGTAAATTCATAAGCTGGTTGACAAAAGGTTTTCTTTTTCCTTTTTGCATTTCTGGATGGGACTGTATGTTGTATTGCCAGTATATTTCGTGCAGAGGCTACTATGGATGCAAGTGTTAAGGAGCTTAGCTAAACTTTCTTTACAGGAAGTTGAACATGTAAGCATTTTACCTTGTTTCTTTACTTTCGGATGGCTTGTTAGTGAAGTGCTGCACTTTATACAACTGCTATCACTGCTTTATTTTGTACGAGGATGATGACATCTGGGCCTACAATTTAGTAGCTAATGAGAAAGTACAGTTTAATAGCAGTGAGCACTGGATACAAAGTACAGGGACATTACAGGAGTTGTAAAGTAATGATAAGGAAGAATATGTAGGCCCTCTCTTACAGTGATCACGCATATTACTTTTTATGGAACACCAGAGGTGTTGCAGTGACCCAAAATATGCTGTTTTATTGAAGTACTTTGTATATAGCTAGTTTTTGAGTTCTGCATTGAATATTGTTGTGACGCCCATGCCCAGCAATCAAGGAGCCTCAGTCTTCATCACTAACACCAAAGAGGCCATCTCATATGAGAGGGAAAGGATAACAAATACAGTAAAGTGCAATTTCCCTTAAGAGCACACAGAGATCACAGTCAGTCTGGTCACTCCCTTGTTCTCCTGGTCCCCAATAAGTTTCCCCACTAGCACCGCTATAGGGTCCAGATCTCAGCCTAGTGGGCAAGTTAAAATATCCAGCAACCTCTCTGTCCAACCAGTGCTTCCTGTCTGCTGCCCAAGTAGCTGACACACACACACACACACACACACACACACACACACACACACACACACACACTTTGAGATAAGAATTTACACAACCACACAGACACTTCTGGGGAAGGCTGGCACAGGTTCTCTCCAGCTGTGCCCCTTTTTCACAGACTACACAGTAGTACCAGCTGCCACCACCCACTAATAATTATCAGCTACACACAAGGGTGTCCAGTTATTACTGTGCAATATTATTATCCAGTTGGTAAGTGTGACTACAGTCAAGGCTTATTAGAGTGACTATGTACAGTTTTACCAAAGGCATACAAGTAATCTAAAGAGCTTAAATTATCTTTACACAAACCAGCCACAGTTAAAAGGTTTTAAAATATTTAATAATAAATAATTAAAACCACAAGACAATACTTTCTCCTATACAGTGCTAGTCAAAAGTTCAGAGATCACATAGAAATACTTAAAATTAATTAGTAGTACAATTCTGACATAACAGAAAAACACTTAGTCTAATATTTTCTAATTCCTAGCTACTTCTAGGAGAAGACACGGTTCTAACATTCTACTTACATAAAGAGAGCATAAGGTAGTACTGAGTTGGATAGTCAGACAAAAATGCTTAATAATCCCAGGTTCTCACTGTTTAAATTGAAACTGCAGTCCTGCTAAACATTACATCATGTTTTTCACTTTCCTGGTGTTCCCAGGCTGACAGAAACTGCATTTACATTCTTTTACACTTAGAGCAATAAAGGACATTCCATATGTAAATTCTGGTCGTTAACTTTAGCCTTAAAACAATAGGCAGAAAGCCTTCATCTAGCCAGACTGGAGCCAACTTGTAAAACATCAAAGGCAGTGATTAAATAATTTTAATTTCAAAGGACCAACAAGAAATGCTTGACTTAGCTTTCTTTACAGCAGATGGCAATGTTGCCGCATTGTTTTAAAGTCAACATTCATATTTACAAATGATAGAATTATCTGCACAATTTTATCTGGCTAGACTGGCAGCCTTCACCCATCTCTACCAGTCTTCACAATTATATGTTAGATGATGTAACTAAGTGTGTAGACTGTTGTGCCTTGTGCATTGTTGTTTACTTGTACTGTTATGTGACCTGTGCTGAACACCTTGCTGTATTTTGTCTTTTGCTTAGGATCACAGTCTGGCCTGCCCAATTACTGTTATTGCAGTAAAAAGGCACTTTAAAGGAAATTAAGGTAAAGTGGCAGATTCTTGAAACTTCTGCTAAACCTACATCTTCCTCCAGCTTGTCACATGAGTTAAGAAGTTAGTAAAGTCTGTATGCATTGCAGGATAGAAATCCTACATCAGTTTCTGGGTTAGTCAGTGATCGAATTATGAGCTGCATTTGAATTTGAAGCGGTCTTTTCCATGCACCACTTCCACCTTCTCTGATCTGTATTTTGTGTGGACATGACTCTGCATCTGTCATGGTAATTTATACATCACCTTAGAAACTGTTCCTTCTTTTACAGTAAATATATACATCACCTTAGAAACTGTTCCTTCTTTTACAGTAAATAATCTGTAGAAGAGATAACTTTCTGTATTGGAGGGGGTTGTCTTGGAATGGTTTTAAATGTTATTTAGAAAGTAGTTTCTAGCTGCAACAAAAAACGTCTATGTTAAAATGTGTAGAAATACCCGAAGGTGATGCTGCATTTATAAACTAGTTATATTAATGGATAAAGGAATAATAAGAACAACTCCTTCTAATCTTAAGATTCATCAAATGCTTATTGCTGCAACTCCCTGTAAGGGTAGATGACAAGAGATTAAGAAAAGTAAGATTTTCGGAATCTGGCTGTGTCACAATGCAATTGCTGCAGATGTAGCAATCAGCTTTCTACAGTAAATACAGAAGTCTAGTTTTGCTCTTCATTTGAAGAGTAGAGGGGGTAAAGCACTGTATCCGTGACTGGCACTGGGCATTAAATGAGTTGGCTATGGCTCTGTATAGCAAATTGACCTGTTTCTTTGTATGGGCCACTGCTAGGGGCCTAGATCTATTCAGTGCTATAGTTCCTGGAGTTTTGGAATATTTATCAGATTTTTGATTCAGACATACACTTCTCTTCTGTAAAAGTTCACCTAGTGATCATATCAAATTTTCTTCATGGTGCAAATTCTCTCTTTAGGCTTACCACAAGTCTGCAAAACCTTACTAAAAGATGTGTTTTGCTAATGCCAGCATTCAAATCTCCCATTGCTCCTTGGGACCTTTATTATGTTCTGGAAAATCTAGCATTTCCCACTTTGAAATGACCTTCTCAGCCGAATTGACATTTCTCACTTGGAAAACTCTTCGTGCTTGCAGTCTCTGTGATCAGAAAGATTTCAGAGATGCAAGCCTTGCATTACACATACCTGTCAACCTCTTACAACAAGAAATCTGGACAAATCAGTTAGTAAAAGTGGAACAAAGGCCCAAAAATAGGGATATTTTTTTAAATATTGCTCCTACAAACTTAGAAAGCTCATAGAACAGGTTTTGCATTAGCATGAATTTTCTGAAGGGTGTGAAGTTTGAAACTCAAACATCTGTCTTTATTTTCTAACTTCACTCTAACAATTTGCTCATAATTTGCCAGAAAACCAACATTTTATGAAAAACTGACCAAAAATATGAGGCACAATTCTGGACATTCTGCGAAAATCTGTGCAGTTGAGAGGTATGCTTGCATATTTATTCCCAGTTTAATTTTCCATAAAGGCAGGGTATCTGTCAGGGCAAATCCTTCCTTCATACCGAAAGTTGGCACTGAATCTTAATATAAATCAATCAGTCATTCTACATGTATTCTTCCCTAAATTGTTACTTGTGAGGTGCATCTATTGCACTGCATGGATATTTGCAGGCAAGTTGGATTTTTTTTTAATTTTGGTGGGATAGAATGAAATGCTTAAGAAATGACTCCCAACTTTCAGCTTCAGTTTCCTCCAAAACACTTGGTACTGAACTGTTAAAAGTAGCATTAGGTGTATGTTTCAAAGTGCATAAAATGTTTTACCAACTGTAAGGCAAACCTTTGACTGAAGCCTCCAGTGCTCAAACTACCAGATCTATGGCCACATTGCAAGCCTTTTTTTGAAATACTTATATGGATGATGTCTGCGCATCTGCTACATGGGCATCTCAGAATATCGTTGAGAGACCGTATAAATTGAAAGTGATCCTCAGGTTGAGTTCAGCCTTCACAGTAACAGTTATCTGTGGTATTCTTTTATGAGGAGCCACTCAAGGGGATAGGCTTGGGCTTCTGTCATAGAAGTGATGGAGACAGGACCTTCTGTTGACAGATATGAATGGAGGCTACATACTTATAATGATGGCCTTGCATTGGCAGTTATATCTCCTTCACCATTCTCCCCTTACTTCGGCCTAGGGTTCTTACAATGCTATCCTGCCCAGGAGCTTGCCTCTACATTTTTGGATGCTTTGTGTTACATGTTCATCAGAGATTTGGATGGGGTCCTTAAGTCCCTTTCTCCCCTCCATCTGTCCATTAAGATATTCCTAAAACTAGCTCACCTCCAGCTGTCGTTCAAGACCAAGTCCTAAAACTGCTATCAAAAGTTAAAAATACTGCGTCGATGGGTCCTGAAAATGTCTCTGGATGCATCTTAAATAGCATGAAGCATGATTTAGCCACACCCATAACTTTATTCAGTCTCAGTGTCACTACAGATTTTGTACCTAGCAAATGGATAACAGCTACAGTCATTCAACTGCATAAGTGAGGACCTTTCACAGACCCAAGCAGCTACAGACCCATAAGTCTGACCAGCCTCGTATACAAAGCCATCGAAAGACTTATGGAATTAATCAATCAGGACACAGAGAACCTCGAAACACTGAACTTGTCTCAGTGCTTACTCAACCTGGTAGATTATTTTGAAAAGGTTACCAAAGCAATGTATGAAGGCAAAATGGTACACATTGCATAGCTCAACCTAGCCAAAGTTTTTGACACAGTGCCCCATCAGGCATAGTAGCAAAGCTAAATAAACTGGGAATAAACCCTTTTATCACCCACTTGGTTGCCAAGTGTCTCACAGGTAGGGCACATAAAATACAAATAAGGGAAGTTACCTTTGCAAAGAGACCAGTCACCAGTGGACCCCCCCCCAGGGTTCCATGCTGGGACCTCTCCTGTTTGGTATTGGCTTAAAACCCAATACCAAAGGGCTATGGCTAAGTTTGCAGATTACTACAATCTAGGAGAAATCACTGAATTCCCACTTAACTTAGCCATCCTGCGGGAAGGTTTGTCTCAGGTAAATAACTAGTGCCAAAATCATGGACTAAAACCAAATGTCAAAAAATGCATTATTGTATCCTTTGAGAACTCATTTACCCGTGGGAACTACCATATTGACAGCACACCCCTAGAGTTGATACAGTTGTTTGAGATTTGGGAATTTATGTGAACAGTGACTTAACTTTTGAGCAACTTGTCTATTTTTGTAAGATGTCCTTCTATATTGCACAGCTTATAAACAAAGGGATTGTGTTTAGATCTAGGGATGTTATTGTTCCCCTTTACTTAGCCCTCATTAGGTCGGTCATTGAATATAATACACCCTTTGGCATGTATCTGTCCAGATACACGCAACATCCGGAACACCCACAGAGATACCTTACTAAAAGGATACAAGACCTAAACAACATGTTTATAGGTTCATATGTTTATAGCTGAATACTAGGAGGTGCTATGAAGGGACATTTTAAGCCTAGTCAATAACCCAAGGTCAGAATCAAACCCTGTACCTTCTGCCTATGAGGTTAAGTCCATAATCATTATGCCAAACCCATATAGAATGACTCGAAACCCTCTCACTATACTCTGTATCCTGCAGACTGCTAAGAGATGACCTGTGTTTGGCATACAAGGCATCCTCTGACCTATTACTGATGGATTTACTCCACATCAGCAAGTCAAATGGCATCAGAAATAATCAGTCTAGGGGTCTAACTTTAACAGAATGGTTTGAAGGGACAGGTATATCTCAGAGAGGATACCACTGCTGTGGAATAGACTCCCTATCCACCACATAAAACAAAATTCATCCCTGTCCATTTTCAAGACCAACTTAGATCTATGGATGGGAAACGGAACATTTACCCTAGGACTGCCCCCATAGTACTTATGGACAGAAGCAGTTCCTAAATGCTTTATCCTATGCATGGGTCCCCTCAAATTATCTGTAATAAGATCTCAGTTATTCTCATTCGGGGTAATGTAGAATTATTGACCATGGGATGGATAAGGTTAATTTCTAACCAAATGGGATAGGTTATTTTGAGTCCAAAAGGGAACTTGGCTAGACATAAAATGACCTGCAAGGGCAGCTAGCCTAGTACTTAACTATGAACCTGTAAAAGTAATCGGTAATGGAGAAGGGACTAAGGTAGCCAGGAAAGGTTTTGTAAGAAAGGCTGACCAAGTCCTCTCAGTCTTAGTCCTAGAGATGCTGGAGAAGAAACCTCCAGCTTTGATCTTCATTACAGTAAGTATGTAAATTTTGGTTTACCTTACAGCGTGGAGTGACTAGGGGAAATGTACAACTTAATCAAGCTCTACAGCATCGCAGCACTGCAAGACTTCCTAACTGCTGACCATCATCCCTCTTCTCCTGGGGAGCTGTCAGACCGGCAGCCCTCAGGGGATTTGTGGTTAGGTCCCTCTCCTGGTGATTGACATAAGCACCTGCATGACTGTGGGAATTCTTTGCTGTCCCTTGGTGGGTGCATATATGACTGCGAGCTCTGGTCACTGATTTAGAATGCCCATGCCTAGCCCACATCCCCCAGTCCTTTTGTATTGTTTTTATTTTAAAGAACATTTTTTATTATGAATGAAATTTTTATTTTTACGTACTGTGTAATCCCCATCCATAGTGCACTTATTACTTCAGGTTCCTCTCCAGGAGAATCCAGGGTATGAATACCCTCTCCTCTTCAGACCGTCTTAAGGTCCTGTCACTATACTCAGTCTGCTATAGGTTGCTGAGTGGCGATCTATGCTTGGCATATAGGACATCCTCAGATCCAGCACTGATGGATCTCTTGCACATCTACAAAAAACAGTGCCAGAAACACTAAATCGAAGGACCTGAACTTTGCCTGTGACCTAAATGTAACCTGCTTCAGAGACCAATATGTGTCAAAGGATTCCTGTGCTATAGAATAGGCTCCTCATCCATGTGAAGCTGAGTTCGTCCCTGACCCTGCTTAAATGAAACCTTGATCACTGGATGGGAAATTGCAGATTCATCCCTGGTCTGGATTCCATCTGGCCTCCATATCTCTGATGGACAGAGGTTGACAATAAGTAAATGAATTAACTCCCAACTAACAGTACCCCCATGTAACCTTCCTCTTCCTCCTTGCTAACATACCCCACCATGTAGCCATCCCAGGTACTGTGGGACAAAACTGGGTTAGATTGTGTGGCTAGGCTTAGAAAGACCCTGGTGGACCTTAGCCCAGTAAAAACCTATGAACTGATTGTTGATAAAACTGTTTTATAACTAAATGTTTATGTAATAGTACTAGATTAACTTCTTGTCAGACAATTAATGGTTATATGTAACTTTAACAACTTTTCATTGTTAAGCTTGTGAATCCATATAGCACAAAAATGTGATCTATCTAGTCTTGATTCCCAGATTGATTTAACATTGCTACTTAAAAACATTTAAACACATAATTTATTTTATAATACAGTTTCTTTTATTTTCATTGCAATACAAATCTTACCAACTGGACCAGTGACCTTTTACTAGGAAATTGTGTACGATCTGTAATAGTTCCCAGATCCTTACTTTTAATCTCTCTAATCATATTTTTTTAACTTGCTTATTAATGGTTTGTGTTTGATTTCTGTTTTTTTTTTGTTATGGTTTCCTTTCCACTATCAACTCTAGATATAGTAACATGTTTATTATACCAACTCAACATCTCTGTAGTGAGGGTAGATTAAAATTCAGCATAATGTTCAATTAATTTTTGGACTGAAAAGCTCTTGAGTTGTATTCTCAAAATATATACTCCGAAGAACCTCTTCCCAAACCATCACATCTCCATGTCTATGGGAGCATGTTTTTCAAGTCTTGTGTGGGTAAAGAAGTATATGTGCAGACATTTTCATGCAAAACTTCAAAATTTTCTCTATTTAGTTTCATATTTAAGGATAAAATATAATTCCCTCCACTGATCATTTGTATTATCACTATAGAATTGCTCACTGTGTTTTTTTTTTCTTTTTAATTTCATACTCTGTTGTCTTTTCAAATCTATTATTGCGACATATGCTGGACTTATTACTCTTTTTTTGGTATGTCATTTTTCTTCTGGCATTGATTATAAAATCTATTTCTGGTTTAACAAATTTACTGTCCAGCATCCACATACATTCCTTCAACTCTAACATCATATATGTATATGCAAGTTGGTTAGAGTTGAATAACCCCAAAGTTTGCCTTGATTCATCCTATTTATTACCTCCTCTCCTATCATGATCTGCTCCCAAAATTTCAGTTCTTTGTTCTTTATTTTCCAAATGCCCACTAAAGATTGTGTTGAGAATTTTTCTCATTATTATATATTTAGTAAAGTTTATTGGTGGTGATCTATTTTCCAAGGTATAACTTCCTTTAAAGTGAAATGCTTAATAATTGTATGTATACTCCCATTCTTAAATATGCCCCAATTTGCATGTGATCATTTAACTCTCTCTTTGAGTACTCTGCATAGCATACCATTCCATGTGATCATATTTTGAGAGTCCTGAATCAAACATATTGGCCTAAGCTGCATAGCCTTTATAGTATGCCTCCAAGTCTGGTAGCCCTAAACCACCCTGTTTCTGTGATGCATACAAGTCTGGCCTACATATAGAACCAGTGTGTCGAATCACCTCTTAATCATTTATGCCTTACTGTCAATGTCCATAAATACTATTCTCTGTAATAGTCTTTTGAGTAATTTCTTCCCACATTTCTTTAGCTGTTTGCTCAACATCGTCAAATTCTCAAGTATCTCATCATGTCATAACCCCACAAAAAGGGAGGTTTTGTACTAAGTCAGGTTTTGAGGCCTAATTCATTATTATTGCCGTTGCTTTTGATTCATTTACATTATATCCTGCTCTACCTGTAAATGATTTCAAATTATAAAATAAAATTTTTGTATTATCTCACAGATTAGTAACATATAATGTCATCCATAAAAAGGGCTGTTTTCTCATTTATATTTGTATCAAATTATATTTGACTGTCTTATGTAACTTGCTGTTGGCTCTAAATATAAAGAAAATAACAGTGAAAGTGGACACCCATGCTTAGCTTTGTAAGGCTAAATAGCTTATACAGCTGTCTAACGCACTTCACCCTTGTTAACCTTCTGTTAATATTGAATATTCTTATCTAGTGTTATGGAAACTCAAATAATCCAAGTAATCCTGTTCCCAAGTCACTCTGTCAAACACTTTTTTGACATCCAGACGTATTAACATTAGTATAATATCATTGTTGAGTGTATCCTTTTGAATCACGAGGGTTATGTTAACTTTGTCAAATGTTTTTCTGCCTTCTGTAAACCGACACTGATCATTGTGTTATTCTTGACAATAGTCTTGTCATTCTTTTTGCCAAACTTAACTAAAGACTTTATAGACATGCTTCAGAACAGATATGTGCTTGTGTGACCATTAATCAAGAGGGTCTTGCTCTTGCTTTGTTCCAACTACCGCTACTGCTGCCTTCCATATCAAGGGCACCACACAAAAAATATTGTTAAAAAAAAAAACTACTGGACAAATATTTGTTACCTCTTGTTCCTGTTTTTCCACACTTCTTTTGGAATTCCATCACTTCTGGGGCTTTTTCTTGTATTCTTGTTCATTAATGCTTCTTTTAACTTCAAGTTCCTTTATTTTTAATGTTAATTTCCCTTTTTCCACTTCTGTTAACCAAGGAAGGGTTTTTGCTGAAGGGTTATTGTCAAAAATAGTTATATAGCCAGTGCTCTATGTTCATTTGTGTGTTCTAAGTGCATAGATAGACCTTCTTGTTCCATTTATTCTTTTTCACTTCTGTAACTGCCTTATTTTTTAAACCCTTTAGATACGCAGTTATGACTATTATTCCATATCTCTTTTGTTTATATTGTCATCACATTTATAATCTTCATTTTACTGTTGTCCTCATCATTTGCAAGCTCTTTGATTTGCATCTAATAAAATTTCGGTTAATCTCCCTGAACATAACATTTGCACAGGAGCAAGTCCTGAAATTGTCACCATGTGTGTTAATGACACTCACCATCTTACAATATTCTGTCATTTTCATTACACTGATGAGCCTAAAGACATGCATATGCTTCTCTGACGTAAAGCCCTCATGCTATATTGGCCATAGATGCCTTCTTTATTTTCTATAGTGTTCCAGTCTCCAGGTGCAACTGTGCACAGACATCCTTAGAGAGTATACTGTAACTTTTCATAATATTTTTAGTATCTTGTTTCCGTGCTTTCAGTGGAGTATGTACACTGCAGGCAGTGTAATTCTTGCACATTTCCAGCAACGTCTCACCATTATAAATCTTCCCTGGCTATCCTTCATTTACTCTTCAGTTTTTATTCTAATAACCTTCTTAATTAATATTAAAATCCTTTTCTTTCTATACCCTTCTGTTTCAGCAAATAAACTTTCCCATTTTTTTTTTTTTTTTTTTTTACAAAATGTTCATGTTTGATTTTCTTGAACAAAACACTATTATATTGCTACTGTAAATAAGTCAGCAGCCTTTCCAGCTTTTTTCTGTCCAACAACCTATTAATGTTCCAAACTAACAAGGCATAATAAAGCTTATTGTTATTCTTTTTTATTTATTTTTTATTTTACATGTGTTGACAGGGCTAGTCTCACTGGATATATGTCCATTTTCAGTAGAGGCCCGGGGAGAAAAGCTTCAAGCATAGGCAGTAACAAATAATACAATATATACAATAGTAACATGAGTTATAATACATTATTCAGATTGTACACGCGAAAGGCTATAGAGTCTTATAGTAAGATTAAGCTAAGATAAAATACTGAGAACAAACAACATATGAGAGAAAAAAGATATATATATATATATATATATATATATATATATATATATATATATATATATATGAAACAGTATAGAGATTGGTAATTTTTTTTTTTTTTTTACTTACATGTATTATTGCCTTTTTGTTGATGACTGGTTATTTACAGTGTATTTCTATATTTTTTGGGTCACTTTATATATTCTTATATAACACTGTCCTGTCTGAACTTGGTTTCCTGTTTTCTTTAGAACAGCACACATGTTCCTCTCTACCCAACGTCAAATAACATATTAAGTATGTGTGTATTTTAACATAGCAATAGAGCGTACAGTATGAAAAAAAAGTAGTGTAAAGCCTGTTCTATTTCTTTCTTTAAAAAAATGTACTCCTTTAGGCTAGAGAAGGCCCTGTGGCTCTTGTTGGGCAATTCACCTCCACAAAGGGAGCAATGTGGCCAAGTGTGAGAATAATTTCCCTTTCCTAGGATGGGAGAACCTGCAAATTATGCTTGTTCCTCCTCTGCCCAACTGTTCTAGCACCCCAGTGACTAGTCAGACTTGAGTCACCTCCGTCATAGTTAGGACTTTACCCCTCTTTGCCAAAAAGCTTGCTAACAAAATAACCATGAAGACATCTGCATATCTGGTTATCCATAGCCCATGCCCCACTTTTATATTTGAGAGGTATAGTCCAAAAAGAAGTGACCCCATTACACAGCAGTATGGGATGCCACTAGTACCCCTGTCAGGACAGATGTGAAAACACCCAGGACTGATTGTTTGCATCCTATTGCTTTCCCATTGAATTGCATTTCCATTTGATGCTTTTAATTTGTCAGGAATTTCCTTATGTGGAAATGTCTAAGAATGTCTAGATAAGCAGTGTAACAAAGGTAAATAAGAATCCATGACTGCCAAGACTCAAGTATTTCAAAAGTAAAACTTTTGGAAAACACGAAGTTGCAAGTACAGTTCATATTCTTTTCTTTACCATGTACCCTAGGTTTGTAAATCAACTCACATATTTAGTATCAGGATTAGTTTTTTTTAACACATTCATTTAATAACTATCAGCTTGTGTCTTTGCAGAAAAATCAGCTGATTTAATTGATTTTTGTGAGTTGGTTTTATGAAGACTTACTGTTTTTTTTTCCTTTTCTTATTTTTAGAGGCATGTTGTGGAGACGTTTTTTGGATTTGATGAGGAATCTGTTGACTCTGAAACATCATCTGTAACCTCACACACTACAGACAAAACAGACAGGACACCAGCAACACCTGAAGAAGATTTGGAAGATGTAAGTTCACAGATAGTTTTGTTGCATTGTTAAAACCCTTCAGTATTCTATTATTCTGATGTGAGTAGCTGCCCTGGCAGTCTTGACAAATCAGTTTGTCATCTATTTTGATGTTTATTTTCTTAGAGATCTGTTTATGGAGATAAGAGAATGCTGAAAACTCCTAGTGTTTCTCCATACCTGTCAAAATAATATATTTGCATAATCAACAACTGCCATGCCATTTTGACAGGTGGCGGTGATTTGTTTAACAGTTTCCATGCAGTGAAACATACACAAACCAGTATATAATTTGTGGTCATGAGTTTTTTGTTTAGTTCCATTTGAAATCACTCTTCACCTCTAAACAATATATATGCAGGTAAATTAAATGATGCAGTATTTCCCTTTACAAAGATAATGGACCGCTGATCTGTGTCTTACTCATAGGTTCATAGGTTGGTACTAGGCTATGGGCCCTAGGTTCTATACAAGTCTAGCCATAACAATTCCCTGGCTATTTCTTCCCACAGCATTTACTTCCCTGGACCGCTGTCTAGCAGGGTGACTAACGTGATCCCTGGGGTGGATTTCCTATCTCCCATCCAATCATCAAGGTTCCTTTTGAAGAGGGTCAAAGAGGCGCTCTGCTTGACATGTATGGGCAGTCTGTTCCAGAGTCTGGGGAGTCTGTGGGTCAGGAACCTATCCCTCCAGCATGTTTTGTTCTTTGTGATGACAAGGTTTAGATCCCTGGAGCGTGTCTCTCTGCGGGATTGGGATTTCTTTAGTGTAGCATGTCCAACAGCTCTGGGTTTGACATGGCCTTGTATGTTAAGCAGAGATCGCCTCTTAGTAGACGATATGCGACAGAGTATACGTGGAGTTTTTTTAGACGGTCAGCATAGGGCATTTGCTTTAGGCCTGTGATTCTTTTAGTGAGATATTTCTGCGGCATTTCCAGTTGCAGATGTCTTGAGAGGTACATACCAAATGGGGCATTGTATTCTATAATGGGTCTAATGAGGGATGAGTACAGTGGGACAATGACCTCCTTTTTTCTGGATGAAAAGCCCTTAGGATGAGGTGTGCCACATAGAGGGATTTCCTGACTGTTGTGGTGATGTGGTTATCGAAGGTGAGACCACTGTCCACCTGTGTCCCCAAGTCTCTTATCACACTTTCAGTGTTTAGTGTACTGCCAGCTATGTGGTTATTCATGGGTACATGTTTTTTCCCAAAGGAGATAATTATACATTTCTTGGCATTGAGCTTGAGCCCATGGCTCTGGCACCAAGCATCTGTTTCTGTAAGGCCCTTTTGTAGAATATCCACATCATTTGGGGATTCAATAATGGCTCCCAGTTTGCAGTCATCTGCGAACTTTGTTAGCCAGAGTCCCTTAGTGTTGGCCTGTACTTCAGAGAAGTAGATGCCAAACAAGAGCGGCCCCAGGAATGAACCCTGAGGTACTCCAATTGTCACTTGTCTGGTGCTGGATTTGGAGTCTGCTACTTTTACAGTGTGTGCTCTGTCAGTAAGCCAGTTGGCAACCCATCGAGTGACGTAGGGATTAATGCCCAGCTTAGTAAATTTATCTATGATTCCAGAGTGGGGGATGGTGTTGAAGGCCTCGGCGAGGTCCAGATAGGCTGTGTGGACCACCTTACCCTTGTCCACAACTCTGGAGACTGATTCAAAGAAGTCAGTCAGGTTCAGGAGACAAGATCGGCCCTTCACGAACCCAAACTGCATGGGGTCCAGTGTTTGAAGGTTGCCAATGTCTTTGCTTATAAGTTCCGTAATAATTTGTTCCATGTCCTGGCAGATCAGTCTCGTCAGACTGATAGGGCAGTAGTTCCCAGGATCCAAGGTGGATCCCCCTTGTGGAGTGGGATAACTGTAGCTGTGCGCCACACAGTGGGCACGAAGCCTGAAGTGAGGCTATGATTAAACATAACACTTAGGTGAGGTGCCAGTTCATTTTGTAGTTCATGTAGTACACAGCCTGGGATGTTGTCTGGTCCCATGGATGCTGTATTCTTAGCTTTGGAGAGTGCGTTTTTACCTGTGTGGCCATTATTACTGGAATTTGGCAATCTTTTGGTATTGAGATGGCCCTTTAGGGGGTGAAGTTTGCACTGAATCGATCTGCAAGGATATTGGCAATATCCTTGGGATCAGTATATTTAATGCCATTCTGCTGTAGCTCAGAGCAGATCTGAGCATTGCCATTTAGATTCTTGACATAGCTTTAGAATGCCTTGTGGTTGTTTTTGGAATCTTTGGCAATTTTATTTTCGTAATTAGCTTTGGAGGATTTTATGAGGGATCTCAGCTTCTTACTGAGTCTGGTAAGGGAGTTCTTTGCATCCTGGGATTTTCCTCTTTTCTGCAACAGTTTCTTTCTTTTGTTGTAAAGTTTGTTTATGGCAAGGGACCACCAGATTGTCTTCCATTTTTTGGAGGAGAGCATCTTGGTTCTGTTGGGGATGGCACGATTCATGCACGAGTGGATGTGCTCGTACAGTGCCTTAGTGTAGGATTCAGCCGTTGAACTTTTAGTTCTTGTCTGCATTGGGTGTCATGAAGTTTGTCACTTCTGACTTGAGTAGCATGAAGTTGGCTTTGGAGAAGTTTTTTTACAGAGGTTTCCTTACTGGGGGGTGGGGGTGAGATGTGGATGTCAAGGGTAATCAGCTTATGGCCATACCTGAACAACGAGGGGGTGACCATAGGTGTGGAGCATCGATTTCCCATGTTGGTAATGACCAGGTCTAGGATATTGGAGCCCCTGGTGGGACTAAGGATTAGTTGATCCAGGGCATTGGAATTTATGAATTCCAAGAACCACTGGGCAAAGGTGTTGGTACATGAGTAGTTTTCCCAGTTAATGGCAGGGTAGTTGAAATCACCCAGTATTAGGGTGTTTGGTTGTATCTTAATATTTTCCAGTATGTTTAGAAAGGTGTAGTGAGAATCTTGGGGCATGGTAGGGTATCTGTAGCAAGCTACAATTTGGATTGCATTCTTACCTAGTGTTGCACCTGGAGAATTTCAGATGTACTGTGTTGGGCAACTAGCCTGTTGTTGTGAATATCCTTGGTGAATATGGACAGTCCTCCACCTTTAGTGTTTCGGTCCTGGTTTGGTGGCCGAAAAATGTGGTAAGAGTTGCAGCCTGGTATTGCAGGGGTGCTCTCTGGACTCTTGAACCAGGTCTCAGTTACTGCACAGATATCGATGTTCTCCATTTTTAGGAGTGCCTTGAGAGAGTGCATTTTGAGGTTTAGACTTCTAGCATTGAGTAGCATTACCTTCAGATTTTGCATGCTTGTACCTGTTACAGTGGTGGTTTTGTCCTTTGAACCTTGCCTAAAAAGGCACTATAGGGGTGGCAAGAGCCTTAGCCAGTAATCTGAATCCCATTGGCGACAGGTGCAGACCATCTCTGGCAAAGCATTGTGGTCTGTCGATCATGTCATCCCAGGCAGACAGATATTGGATTCCCTTTGAATGACACCAGAAGCTTAGCTAGTTATTGAAGTCAGTCATTTTGTCCTTCTACTGTGGTATCATTCTGGGGGAAGGCAGGATGCTACTCAGGGCTAGGGTCATACCTGCCTGGGCCACATGATCTGAGAGCTCTTCCATGTCTCTTTTCATGTAGTCCAAGGAGGTACGTCTGAAGTCATTGACTCCAACATGGACAATGACAGAGTCATATTAGTACTTGTTGTGGAGTGACTTGGCTGCATGCATTATGTGGCAGATCCTGGCACCCGACAGGCAGCTGACTGTAATTTTCTCCTTATTCAGCCTGGTGCGTGGGACATCAGTGTGCCTAACTATAGAGTCACCTATGACTAAAGTGTTTGGTACATTGTCTTGCCTTAGGGGCTGTTGCTGGGTGGCACACTGGTGTTGTGAGCTATGTGACACTTTGGTTGTGATTGTTGTTTGTTTGCTTTTCAGCTTCGGAGGTCCTTGTTGCTTGGGCAGGTTAATGTTAAGGGCCTCCACATATGGGGTTTAGTGTTGCTATGTGTCAGTGTTGGTGGTGTGGGTTTAGAAGGGGTATGTTTTCCTTTAGGTGTAGTGCAGGTGTTAACCTTCTCCTCTTGACTGTCTAGCGCAATCTTGGGTGGAGAGAACTTTACTTCCAGTTTGGCTTTGTAAGTGCATCTCTCGCAGGTTGTAGTGTTGGGAGGTAGCAGGAGAGGGTTGTCTGTGTACATGAGGCAATTGCTGCATTGCCCCAGTATGCCCAGATTCACCAGTTGGACAGGAGAAATCACCGGAAGCTGACCCTTGGACATTCCTGTTTTGGGTTTTGTTTTGTTTTTTTGTTTTTTTTTTTGTAAAGTACAAGAGCTGTTATCCCTTACCTTAGCAAAGTACTTTGCAATTATAGGCTGTTTAGTGCCTACGATTAATTTCTCCTTATTAACAAGGAGAGTTGAGTGCTTGTATCAGTTTAAGACTTCCTAGTGCTTTCCAGCAGGTTTTAAAACAAGTGCTAGTCACAGGGATGCTTAAAGGTAAGATGAAAAAAAATGGTTTATCCTAAACACTGCACTGTGCACTAGAAGTAGTTAGATGTGAAAGTAGGTAACTTAAGATGTTAAGTTGTCAATCTCGCCTTCATTCTTGCTGGATGGGTTCGGAGCCGATCCTCGGCTCCGACTCGGCACTAGCTTTAGCTCGAGAACTCCTTTTACCAGCTCGAGGCAACCCTATATCCCATGATGCAAGGCGGAACTACCTCAGATCTCGTTTGCCGCTTAGCGAAAGAGGTCTCCTTTGCCAGCTGAGGTAAGTTTTTCTTGTTAAATAAGAAAATAGTTAGTTAGGGGTTTAATTTCCCTTCAGTGTCAGGTTAGCCTGTATTTAGTACAGCCCACCCTATTCCCTTCCTTTTTTAAACTTTTAATATAGTTTTTTCAGTGAAAGTTTTAGTCAGGCCTAGTTCCCCAAGTTATTCCCTTCCTGTGTGTCTGTGTAGGGATTAAGTTGTGTTTTTGTGGGGACTGTGTGTGTATATCCTGTTAGGATGTCTAAGGAAGGCAAGGTCTCAGGCTTCAAGAAGTGTGACCAGTGCTGTCAGAAAATGTCCCTGACAGACGGTCACACTTCTTGTGTATTGCCTGGGGCCTTTGCACCTGCAGGACTCCTGTGCGTTGTGTCATGCCTTTAGCCAGCAAGTCCTGCAGGAAAGGAGGAACAAACTGATCCTCCGAGGTTTGTTGAAACCTGAAGGTTCTCCTCCTAAGCAAGGGGCAGGAAAACCTCTTAAGCCACCGAAGGCTCAGGCTACAGTGTCTAAGCCTCCTTCGGTGGCTCCGGCTCCGTCGGAGCCGATATCGGCTCCGGCTGGAACCGATGCTTCTTCTGCCAGAGTAGTGGGTTCAGTGCCGGCCGGCTCCGATACCCTGACTACTGTTGCCTTGTCGGCTCCGGCTGGAGCCGACACTTTATCCAGCATCGGAGCCGAGAGATCCTCGGCTCCATCTGGGGTTCAAGGGACTTCGGCTCCGATGGCTCCGACCCGCAAGAGATCCCGGTCCCCTTCGATACTAAGTATCCACTCGGCCCGGGGTCTCCTCTTTTGTCGGAGCGGAGCCATCGGAGCCGATCTTCGAGATCTTCCAGGCTGTCTGACCACGATTTGGAGAGGGTGGTAAGCAGGCTGTTGAAGTCTCAGGCACTGGCCCAAATGCTCCATAGCCCGTCTCAACAGACTTCGCTACAGCCCCAATTCTTGAGATTCCTCCTCCGACTCCACACCAGAGTTCGGAGCCGGAGCTTCTTGGGACAGCGACTGTTTCGATGCCGGAGCCGATACATCCTTCGGCTCCGTCATCCTCGGCTCCGATCTCCTCCTTGAGACTTTCCTTGGAGGGATCCGGTCGTCGGGTTTCCACTGTCGGCTCCGAGGGGCTAGTGGCATCGGACCCTTGTCCGACCCCGCTCTCCCTCTCGGAGCTTCGCTTTGGTAAGCTCGGCACCGACATCTGCCTCGAGCCTTCTCTCTCCTTGGAGCCGACCATTCCTGTTTCTTCGAGCGGGTGTGTTCAGGTCTCCCGGGAGAGGAGCCTTTGAGGTGATGAGGAGTGTCCTGGCCTCTGAGCCTGGTCAACGGTCCATCCTCTAGCTCCTCCCTCATCAGTGCCTGCAGAAGCCTCTTGCCAGCCTCTTGCTCTCAGGCCCAGGGATCCATCGCCCCAGGTTTCCCCACTGGGAATTTCCTCCTCTTCCGAGGTTTCTCCTGACCCTGCAGGTGAACCCCTCGGAAGAGGACGTAAGAGGAAACACACAGACTCCCTGAGTCTACTACATCTGATACCGACTTAGATGAGTCGGAGGGTTCCCCACGGTCCCCTCTGAGGATGTCTCATTTTCAGACATCCTTGAGCTCCTCAAACAGAGGGGAATTGGCCTCCATTGACCCCTCCGAGGATGAGTCGGTATACCTGGAGGCTTTGGATCCCGACCCTCCACCTCCTGGGTGTCTCCGCCTTCGACCCACTCATGCAGGTAGTGGCTCGGAAGGCGGGCGCTCCAGATTCTGTGGAACCTGTCCCCAGGAGACCATCAAAATTCATCACGGCCCCTTCGGACAAACAGTTCCTGTCCAAAGGTGTCTCTGTGGATGCTATGGTGGTGGCGGCCACTAAGAAGGAACTGGCGGATCCTTCAGTACCTGTCCATCCTCCTAATAAGGATTCTAGGACCATGGACAGGTATGGAAAGCGGATGTTTTCTTCAGCGACCTTTGCAATGCGTTCGCTGAATTACCTTTGTCACTTCACCAGGCTTCAACGAGATATTCTCAAGGAACTGGGGGAAGTAGTCCAGGATCCTTCAGCTGCTGGGGCTCAGGAAAAGATTGCCTCTCAGCTAGCTATCCTGAATTCGATATCTAACTCCTCCATGCGGCTCATATCTTATGCAGCCGATGGAGCAGCAGGGCTGCAGGCACAGGTGTTGCTCTTAGACGCCAAGCCTGGATGCGGCTGTGTAATTTTGCGGACCCCTTTAAGGCGTCCTTCACCAACACCCCCTTTGACGGTTCGGCTTTGTTCGGACCTCAGGTGAAGGATACTTTGACCAGATGTGAACAAGACGGTAAAACTCTTTCTGCCGTTGGAGTCCAGTTTTCCACTCCTTCTAGACCATATCCCAAGGGTCAGAAGGGGGGGAAGATGTGGTTCCGTAAAGCCCAAGGAGCTACACCGGACACACGTGGTCAGTTTACCCCTAGAGGCAGAGGGGGTAACAATAATACACGCCGCCCTAGAGGCAGGGGGGGTCCTCAGAACCAGGGCAACAGGGAGCCTCTTCCTGAGAAGCCCTTGCAGCAACCCTGAGGTGTTGCCCGACTGTCCACCCTTGGAGGCAGTCGGGAAGGATTTCGCTGTACCCAGTAGCCTGGCAATCCCTATCACAAGAGAAGTGGGTACACTCGATTATATCCGAGGGTTACAAAATCCCCTTCAAAGGTTTCCGTACCTCTACAATCCCTTCCAGACATCTCACCCGGTCAAAGGGATTTGGCAAAACAGGAAGTTTTAAAACTCCTGGGAAAAAGAGCCATCCAAACAGTGCCGGCAGACCAAGTAGGATCCGGCTTCTACTCAAGATTCTTTTGGTCCCCAAAAGGACGGAGATTGGAGACCAATACTAGACCTAAGCAGACTAAACAAGTCTGTCAAAAAGGCAAGATTCCGGATGGTCACGCTGCAATCCATTCTGCCCTTACTGGGCAAGGACAACTGGATGTGCTCGATAGACCTTCAGGATGCGTGCTATCACATAAAGATTCACAGACGCTCCAGAAGGTTTCTCCGCTTTCGGCTGGGAGCCAGTCATTACCAATTCAGAGCACTGCCCTTTGGCCTCACTTCAGCCCCCAGAGTGTTCACCAAATGCATGGCGGTGGTCACAGCTCACCTGAGACGTCGAGGATTCCAAGTGTTTCCTTATTTGGACGACTGGCTCCTCTCCGCCACCTCCAGGGATCAGCTTCTTCGGTCCAGAGATTACACCTTACAGCTTTGCAAGAGTCTAGGAGTTTCGGTGAATTTGGGAAAATCCTCTCTGCTGCCTTGCCAATCTATCACCTTTATAGGCAGAGTTAAATACCGTCAAAATGTTAGCCACACTAACAAATCAAAGGATTCTGGACATCCAGAAATTTGTTCAGCTTCTGTTACAAAGCAACAAGGTCAAAGCCAGGTTTGTCTTGAAGGTTCTAGGCCTAATGGCTGCAGCCATTGTTCTTCTTCCACTAGCTCGCTTCCACATGCGTCTCCTGCAGTGGATGTTGTTCACGCAGTGGTCGTACCACGATCTGCCCATGAGACACGAGATCTTAGTGACACAGTCTTGCAGGGCTCATCTACGATGGTGGGTATCTTCCCCTCTTCTTCAGCAGGGCCGACCATTTGTTCCCCTCCTCCAGTTGCCACAGTCACCACGGATGCCTCTCTGATCGGGTGGGGGCATTATCAGGGCAGGATGGTCCACGGGACGTGGCAACCCATAGAATACCACCTGCACATAAATGTCCTGGAGATGAGAGCAGTGCTTTTAACGTTGCAAGCCCTCGACGACTTTCTTCCCACAGGGACTATTGCAGTACAGACGGACAACATGTCCGTGGTCTGGTACATCAACAAACAGGGCGGAACCAGGTCCTATCCCTTATGTCGAGAAGCTCTCAGACTTTGGCAATGGGCGATCTCTTCTCAGCGGTTTCTGATAGCAACGCACATCCCCGGCAGGTCCAACCTATTGGCGGACAGGCTAAGCAGATCTATTCTGATGCCTCACGAGTGGTCTCTCAATCAGTCTGTAGTGGATCAGATTTTTCTGAAGTGGGGCACCCTTGTTGCGATCTTTTCGCTACCCCTCAAAACAGCAAGTGCCCAGACTACTTCACACTATTTCCTCTTCCAGGCCAACCCTTGAGAGACTCTCTAACCCAGGATTGGCCTCGGGGACTTCTTTATGCTTTTCCTCCCTTTCCATTGATTCCACAAGTCATTCAGAAAGCCACCGTTTTGAGAGCCAAATTGATCCTCATTGCTCCATATTGGCCTCGACAAATTTGGTTTCCGCCTTTACATCGCCTGCTCCTGGTGCAGCCCTGGCATCTGGACCCAGTTCCGGATCTTTGATCCACCAGTCGGGTCAGCAGCACCGAGCCATTCATTCTCTCAACCTCACTGCTTGGTTGCTCCACTTCCTTCCTAGCCAGGCTACCAATGATTTCTGACTCAGTCAGAGACATTTTAGTGTCTTCTTTAAAGTCGTCCACTAGAACGGTTTATGCTAGCAAGTGGCGACGTTTTTCTATTTGGGCAAACGCCAGAAATATTGATCCCTTCACCGCTCCTATACATTCTGTTTTGGATTTCCTGGCGGAGGTTTTTCATTCAGGATCGTCATCATCTACAGTCAAAGTACAAATGGCTGCTATTTCCAAATTTCATGTTGGCTTGCAGGACAATAACATCATGTCTCATAGGTTATGCAAAGCCTTTTTGAGAGGAGTTTTTCTCCTAAAACCGCCTGTGAAACATCCTCCTCCGCAATGGGATCTGAACTTAATGTTGGCATCCCTAATTCTACCTCCTTCGAACCGTCTGCTACGTGTTCTTTAAAGTTGTTGACATGGAAAACTATATTTTTGCTGGCTGTTACTTCTGCAAGAAGAGTTTCTGAGATTCAGGCCCTCTGTATTCGTTCACCTTATATGGTGTTTCATAAGGATAGGGTTTCGCTCAGGACTAACCCTTCCTTTCTTCCCAAGGTTGTATCTCAAGCCAATATTAACCAATCTATTGATCTACCAGTTTTCTTTCCTAACTATTCTGACAGAGCTGAACAGAAGCTGCATTTTTGGATGTTCATCGTCAGCTCAGGTACTACTTACATAGGACTAAACAACTTAGAAAATCAGACCAATTGTTTGTCTCCTATGCAGGAAGCAGGTTGGGTCTTCCAGTATCTAAAGTGACCTTATCTAGATGGTTGACTTCCACCATTTCCTATGTGTACTCTCTAAGGGGCAAACAACTATCTTCTAAGCCAAAAGCTCATTCGACCAGGAGTCTATCCACTTCTGTAGCCTTTCAGGATAGACTTCCCATTGACACTATTTGTGCAGCAGCTACTTGGGCCACGCCTCATACTTTTGTGTCTCATTACAAGTTGGATTTGGCCTCCAGAGATAGGGCCAGTTTTGGTTCCACTGTTCTCAAGAGTCTGTTCCATTGAGCCACCCGGGATACAGCTGCTAGGGACGCGGTCCCATCCAGCAAGAATGAAGGCGAGATTGACAACTTAACATTTAGAAGTTATGTACCTACCATAACGTTCCATGTTAGTTGTCTTCATCTCGCCTTCTTCTTGCGTCCCACCCTCCTTCCCCCTGGCCTGGACAGATCTTGGAGAGTTCCTATTAGATTGCTTCCTCTGGAGCATTGTTATGAGGACTTCTTTTAGGAACCATGGTTCCTAATTATATTAGGATAAGTCTTTAGCAGGGTTAGTTAGCTGCCAAACGAGATCTGAGGTAGTTCCGCCTTGCATCATGGGATATAGGGTTGCCTCGAGCTGGTAAAAGGAGTTCTCGAGCTAAAGCTAGTGCCGAGTCGGAGCCGAGGATCGGCTCCGAACCCATCCAGCAAGAAGAAGGCGAGATGAAGACAACTAACATGGAACGTTATGGTAGGTACATAACTTCTAATTTTACCTGTCTAAAAAGTTAAGTTTTAGTTGAGAGTCACTATTTTTAAACAGCAAGATAGATTGAAAGGGGGTGGTCACGTTTGTATTCTGGTACTATGGAATACAGTAGGATGGCCAATAAATTTAAATAGTTAAAGGGGATTGATTTCACAAAATGATAATTGTGTGCTTACTCACATAAGCCAGTAAAAACAGAGATCATCAAATATAACCTAAGGCTAGTTAATGTAATATAATTGCATCTAATCAACTCTGTCTAGTTGTCCACCTATCTATTTAGATATCCAAATAAATTAATGTTGGACAAGGCCAAGGGTCTCTATTGATCTGTTGACTTGTATCGTGACAGTTGAAGCAAATGACCCTCTCTCTAGAACCATTGTTGCTAAAAAAAAAAAAAAAAAAAGTGTGAAGACACAAAGTCCAAATGACAAAAACTAGAAATGTTTGCCCAGAAAGGCAGTACCAGAACCACACACTACGTACTTAATAAAAAATAATAAAATGTTATTATTTTTTATTAAGTACGTGGTGTGTGGTACTGGTACTGCCTTTCTGTGCAAACATTTCTAAAAAAGAGTAAATAGCAAACTGTTCACCACAAACTATTCTTTATGGTGGTAGTTATTACAGAGGATTAAGGCTGTGAGCAGTGGGACTTCCAAGATAGCTGCACACTGATCAACATCTTAACTTCAGCTCTCCCAGTGTGAAAGCAGAAACTGAGAAATAGTAGTACCATTGAAACTATCTTTTTGGATAAAATTTAGTTACTGGCTATTGGGTACATTGCCTGAATGCCAGAAAAGAAGACATTTAGAGAACCTGAAAGAAAATCACACAGAAAAATTGAAGAGAAAATGCGGTCTGGGATGGATTCTGCAGCTCTTCAGCAAAAAGCAGTCAAGCTTCTGTTTTGATTCAAGAGGTGGCTTCCAGTAATTTAGAAGAAAAAATATGTCAAATATACTCAGGGGTGATTCAAGTCAATGAAACACTGAGGGAATATATTGACTCAAAAGGCCAGAAAAAATGGAAGACGCTTTAACTAGCTATTAAGATGAACTGATAAAACTGCAAATATCAGAGGCTGAAATTAAGAAAAAGTTGTCAGAGTATGAGGCTTCTGAAGAAGAGCTAATAAAAAAATAGAACACACAGTTTGCAGATAAAACCTTAGATTTTCTGTTATACCTGAGAAACTAGAAGGAACACACTGCATTAATTTTGTGAAAACACAAATAAGCAACTCGACTGGTGTTCCACAGCAGGATTTGTTAATTGAAAGGGCACAACAATCGTATGCTCCAGACTTGGCCACTAGAAAGCAGCCATGATTTATATTAGTAGAGATGCAATTATACCAGCAAAAAGAGTTGATCCTGACAAAAATGTGGCAGAAGGGAAACATATTAAAAATAGTAATTTTAAAAAATTGGAGACAAATCATTTGGGTAAAATGATTATTCACTCTACATCAGGCAGAAGAGAAGTAAATTTATCCCAGTAATCAGGGAATGTTGAGAGGCAGATAGGAAATTCAAGCTGCTGTATACAGCTGTCTTCAGAGTATTGAAAATCAAATACATTTTTGAGGCTAAGGAGGAAATAGTTTATCCAACAAAAATTGAGCCAACAAGCAGAAGGGGACTCTGAAATTTACTGTTTGAAGATTAAGAAACATAGAGAGCCTTTGCAAGTGAAACCTTTTCCAATGTTCCAAACAAAAATGCTTTAGAAACAGAAAAAGCGTATGAGTTGACTAGAAGAGTCACAGCACCTCAGACTTGAACCAGAGTCTGGTGTTGAGAAATGGAGATGAACAGGAAAGACCAGCTACAGTGGAATTAGTGAATAAATGAGAGACTATAAAGCATCAGTCACATTTGTGAAATATGGCTTTCCAAGAAAAAGTGGCTGAAAAAAAGACTGGGCTTTTGTTGACTTTGTTAAACTTGTGGGTGGACTGTAAAGCATGTAGCTCACTTTGTCGTTAATGTTTAGAAGGTCACTAAAAGTGGTAAAAATAACTGCAAGTAAAACTTTTTTTGTTATGTGTGTAAAATATTTATTGATATAAACTGCATGTTATATATAATAAAGCAGTTTTCTGTAGTCTCTAGTCATGGGTATTTTAAATGTGTGTGAGTCTCTTCAGTGACTGTTGTATGTGTTCAGGATATTAAACTAAATAAGTACTTGTTTTAGTTGTAAGAATATAAGCTTTACAGTATAACAAGATACGAAGGGCTGGGTAAAAGTAAGTTCAATGTTAATATGCTGTGATCTTGGGCTGTTGGGATGTTGTAAAATGTAATGATTATACTAGATGTAGAATTAAGATATTTTCTGCTGTTTTTACAAGGGTGGATATCTAAATTACTGTCCTTGCCTTAAGCCATAAACAAGTGATTTTTGTAACCAAGTTGGTTTTAAAAATAAGGCAAACGATTGAAAGCTGTGAAAAATAAGTTTCCTTCATCTGCAGACTTATTAGCTTATTCTTTATCCATTAGCAAATGTTCAGTGTGAATCAAGAAGATTGCAGCTGAAGGCAACTCTGCATTCTGTTCTAAATGAAATAGACAAATATTCATTGCTGAGTGAGTGCTTTTCCATTGAGACAAGCTGTCTGCAGATGAAAGCAATTAATCTTGAGTTTTCTGAGCATTTGTTGAGGGAAGTGTAACGTTTAAAGGTACAATGGCAAGCAATTCAGTGAAAAACAAAGTTTGAAATTATGGGAAGTAAGAGATAACAGACATAATACTTCAGTGCATTTAGTTTTATTTAAAGATAGGCAGTACACTTAGGGCTAAAAGGTGATGTTTTCTGAAAGCATGCAAGCTGTTTTTCACATCTGTGAAGGAAGTAGAGATAAAAAAAAACAGACAACAGTCAGTGTAAGTGGCAACACAGGCTGTAGCATGAGCTTGAGAATTGGTAACCTTAGTTTTACATTAGGTAATGCCTTTGGGTGCAGCTGTCCCTTTGGGGCAGTTGTTCCTATCTGGAGGATTAAACTTCAGTTTTGACGATATACATAGTTTTGTGTGCTTGTACTAAGTTAATATGGGATAGGGTTATTTTGAAAATGTATTTAATTTTTGTTTGAGGGTTTTCATTAAAACAAAAAGTCTTGAAAATTGTGAGATAAGTTCAGGTGGAGATGAGAAGAAACAGCTGTATAAATGATTAGCCTGTCAGAGTTTTGTACATGTAACATAAAAGTTGGAAATACACATTCTAAAACACTGTTGTATAATAAATGAGATAAAAAGCTTTTTATTGTGATGGCTACACTATCAGTATTATCCTGGAATGTAAATGGTCTTACATGTATAGACTAAAAGGAAAGAGTATGGAATTATATTAAGAAATGCAGAATGTAAATAGCAATGCTGCAGGAGACTTATTTGGAAAGAAAAGAGAATGCAAGTTTGACAAAGAATGGATTTCAGGATGGATATTCAGCAGAATATCAGGGACAAAAGAAAAAGGAAGCAATTATACCAATTGCTAGAAGTACTTCAGTAATAATAGACTAGGAAAAAAAAGACAATGGTAAATTTGTGGTAGTAAGGGGCTGTTGGCAAGTGAGGAGGATTGGCATGTATTTGTATTCCATCAAAAACTGCTGTTGTGGAGCTTAAGAAAATCAGCTTTCAGCAGGGAATATTACTAATAGATGGGCACTGGAACTTGATTTACAGTAGTATGTTTGTAACAGGGGGGCCTAGAAGAGAAAATATAACGCAAGATGGTAGATTTCTGAAGACATTTATGAAAATATTTGGTATGGAAGATGTGAATTCAGTAGTAGGAACTCGTACAGAATTTACATATTAATTTCCCAAGTTCAATGTCTGGACTAGACTAGAAAGAAATTATATTTCCCAGGAACATTTACGTTTAATTGGAAACTTCAACATACAATCAGTAACTATTTCAGATCATGCACAAATAGGAACTAAGAAACAGCTGTAGAGTACAGAAGTAAAAATGAGATACTAGTGCTTTCCTATCTACTTGTTAAAAAGAGAAGAATTTAACAAATGGATGGTGGAAATTATTTAATATTAGGGAAGATAGAAATATATTTTCAGAAGTTATAACTTGTGAGTGGGATAAAATGAAAATGTAGATTAAAAACAGAGTAGAAATAAGAGGGAAAGAGACATGGTTAAAAAGTAATGGGAAGCACTTAAGCTGAATTTTAGAATAAGGGGGGAGGGTCTCAGAGCAAGAAGCAGTGCAAATGTTAAAGAGAAAATAAGGAAGTATCTGAATATTGTGCATAGTTTTAGAAAGATTGCCATTATACAACTATTTGATAGCAACTCCAAAGCATAACATTTTTAGCACAGCAACGTAGGCAGCAGAAAGAAGGGTTTGTAGCCATCTTTATGGAGCCTATAACAAGAAAAATAACCAAAGATCTTGGTGAGATTTTAGAGATTTTGGAAATTTTTTGAACATTTGTATAAAGCACTGAGCAGACAAATCTAGAATCAAAAAGAACTCAAATGTTAGAAGATTTGATTATACCAATGTTAGAGATAGATGAGGCTCAAGTTAGTTAAGATCGGAGGGGATGAATTAAAAATGAAGTATAATCAATCTTCAGGAAAGTCTCCAGGTACAGTTGGTATTCCTGTGGAAGGTTGGAAGTTAGGAGGGAAGAAAGTGATAAAGATCTGGAAGATTGTGTTTGTTAGTATTTTTAAATGGAGGGGAAACACCATCTTGGAAGAAAGCTTTGGTGGCTGTATTACATATGGACAGTGAAAACCTGTCAGACCCAACTTCATATACATTCATTTAAATTTTAAACCATGATTATAAAGTATTTGTCTGTACTAGATAAAAGAATGGCAACTGTATTGCCAAAATTGTTAGATATGGATCAGTGTGGTTTTGTGGAAAGCAGACAAACATTTGACAACATTAATAAAACAATGATGATCCAGGGGAGCAAAATCTAAGAAAATACCACTGTTGATGGCAGGTCTTGATGCAGAGAAGGTATTCAGCAGAGTAAGCTGAGATTTTACAAGTAGGGCAATGGAAGCATTTGCATTCCCTGTTACAGTAATAAGGTTAATTAGTAGGATACATGAAAGATCAGTGGCAAGAATTAAAGTGGGAGGGCTCCTCTCTGATAAGTTGTTTTTGAACAGATGAACCAGGCAGCAATGTCCCGTCTCCCCTTTGTTACTTGCTTTATATTTAGAGCCATTGGCAAAGCAAATAAGGATCTCAGAAATGCAAGGATATAATCTGTGTGGTAATCAAGAAAAGTTCGCTTTATTTGCAGATATTTATTTGAAGGAGGACATCTTGGTGTTGTGGAACATTTTGAGACAGTTTCAAGTCATTTCGGGATGCAAAATGAATTGTGATAAAATAAATGCTATAGCCATAAGTTATGTAACCACAAAATAATTGGTTCAGCAGTACCAGTATTTATGTGGACACAATAAGATAACGTTTTTAGGAATATGGATTGAAAATGCTTCTGTTATGGCAGCTAAGGATATGTGGGAAGAGACTAAACAAGTTAATACAAAAACTGAAATTGGAAGCTGTTGTTTATGGATATGGATTTTAATATACAAGCAGTGAAACAGTTTAGTCTCTAATTTATACGGATCAGGCATACTTTTATCAACCATAGAAGTTGTAGACAATAATTAAGAGTTCAAAGAATTTATCTGAGAGGGGAAGAAGGCAAGAGTTAAGTGGGGTAATTTGATCTTTTCTGTAGAGCAATTACTTTAGAGCTACATAGTTAAGGCTGATATAAATAACACAAGCAGAAGTTTGCAATTCAGAATGGAAAGAGGTTATGCTGAAGCAGAGGGAAAGTATAACAAATATGGAGAGATTGGGATTGTGGATGCAGATCTGTAGGGAGGAATAATAACCATACAGAGTTCATAAAGTGGCCGAAAATGTTCTAAGAATTAAGCCAATTTGAGAATGGAGAAAGATTTTGCCAGTAGGTATGACGCAAGTAGGGGTACAGAAAGTAGGCAAGAGGGGGCTGAAATTTACTGGATAAAACTGGCAAAGGAACCAAGGTAGTGGGAGCAAATAACTAGAGAGGGAAAGGTAATTTTGTGAGCTGAGGCCAAAAATATGTTGGGATTGCAGGTTAGAGACTACCTTCCCTACCAGAGATTGATATCTGAATATAGGCAGGGAGACAGGGTTAGGGGAATCTTAAAAGCTAATACCTACTCTGGTGCGATTTTTAGTCAAATCTCGAACAAAATCGGCTGTTAAAAAGGGATAATTAAGGCATATAAAATATTGCATGATAACTGTAAGAATCAATCAGAGGAGGTCAGAAATTATTGCAGAGAGAGACTAGAAAAGAGCAGCAATGGGAGGACGTGTTTTCATAGGTATTTTTATACCCCAAGTGAAAAATTATATACTGCCATCTGTTGGTTTTTTGCTGTTACTTGCATTTACATGCATGCATACCACAGTATATTTAACTATTTATTGTGACCAACTAGTCTTATTACTGTATTGTACTAAGTACAATAAATACACTGAGACAAACTGCTTCAGTTAATATGCATTTTACTATTACATTTTCATTTTGGATCTACAAGCATGCAACACAGATGCTGTCAGCTCTCTATGGCAAATTCTCAAAGCTTGTTTATACACACACACACGTATTTATACCAAAAAGTCTGATATTTTTTCTCATTCTGGTGTATTACAATCTTCCTTTGTATAACACTTTTCTTTGTTTCTGTAATTTATGATTTGTCCTTGATTCTTTTTCAAGGTCGGTGGTCCAAGGAAACTCAGTCTTGCATTATCTGAAACTTGATGTTCCAACTTTATCTTGCTTGATGTTACATCTCTTTACTTCGTTGATGTCCTTCAAGCTGCCATCTGTGCAGTTATTTTTGCAGACTTTGTTTCTCAATAACATACTCCTTTACATGATGCCAATATCTAATTAAGCTATGCCAGCACACCTACTACTTCCTATGTTTCAGCATTTTATACTATTCCTAAATTAACCCTTTATATTTTATATCCTTGCAGCTTTTTATTCAAGCTAATAATTATGCTAGCAACAGTTACTATTATTCTTTCACCAAGCAGACTTCAAAGGATTTGTCTTCAGGTGGATAGTAAATGTTGAAGGTGTGATGGGAAGAAAGAGGTAACTGGGAACATAGGTTTTTAAAAATTCCTTAGAGTGTACAGTGTCAGAAATATTGGATGAGCAAATGGCTGTAACTAAGGGCATGGTTTTTTTGAGCTGGGACCCAGGATCTGAATTGCCTTGAGTTATCAAGGCTGTATTAAATTTAATTTTGTTGGCTGCTGACACGCACCACTGCTGCCAGTATGTGATGGGCACCAATATGTGTCGTCTCCATGCTGAGCCAGTAATCAAGGAGCCTGAATCCTCACCACTGACAGTGAGGAGGGATGTGCACTTGGAATACAAATGGATACACTCAGTATTTCCAGATGCAGACCTCTCTGCATCAAGTACAGTTTCCCTTAAGAGCACACAGGGAAGATATTCAGCACTGGGTATGGATGTCTGTATATCTGCCTCTCTCCAGATCCCTAATAAGGCTCCCCACTGGTACAGTTGTAGGGTTAAGTTCTCAGCTGAGTGTCCAAGCCAAGTCCTCCAGCATCCTGTCTGTAAACCCAGTGCTTCATGTCCCTCTCCCAAGGAGACACTTACTGAGAGATTTAATTTTCACACACACACCTGGGAAAGGCTGGCACAGATCTACCTGCCGTGCCCCCTTCTGCCCAGAGTATAAGGTAGTTATCACTGCCACCAGAAACTTCACAATCAGCCACTCTAAGGCCTTTAACAAAGGGTGTCCAATTATACTGTGTCATATTAATACCAATACAAATGGTAGTAGTTCACCAAGACGGCTAGGCCTTTTGTAGTGGCCCACACAGTGTCACCAGATAAATATAAGCACTCTCAAAGGTTAAGTACTATGTACAGGGATCAGCCACAGTAAAAGTTTTAAATTATATTTAATAATAAATAATAAAAGTACATGACAATACAGAATATACATTCACAGTAAACCACAGAGTATAAATCACAGAAAATATTGAAAATAACATTGGACAGACTCATACAAATAAAGAAATACAATCTCTAAACTAAGCTTCACTGTATTCCTGGCTGAATCTAAGAGAATTTACTATTCCCTAATAACTTACTTGGGCAAGGCAAGATGAAGTACGTGAGCAGTCTGTCGGGCTCCCAAACAGAATACGCTCTCTTCTGAGGTTACTCCCTGTGAAATTTAATATCCAAGATGATTTGTAGAATGACCTCATCTGGTCACCTGACTCTAGGTTCCCACAATATCTCCTTTTGACGTTTGAGACAGAAATTGACCATAGACAGCTGCAATACATATCCAAATGTTTATGGGCAGTGCCAGGAGGCCTTCCCTCTTTTCACTGAGCTAATGAACAAAGGCTCTGTCCCAGACTCCTCATCTCTGGCCCTGCTCAGCACTGTGGGATGCCGTTCAGTAATATAACAGCTCATTTACATTCCCTTATTTTTCTTAAAATAAGCCAGCTGGTTAACCTCTGCTGTGCCAGTGTCCTGTATTAAAACATATACATTTAAATCAGATACCATAATACATGCACATTTCTCTTCATTTCAGCAGGGTGCACTGTTGATTAACAACAGTTACAAGCAGAGCTCACAAATACATTTTCAGCACAAGCACCTGTACAAATCAGCTTGATATACAAATGATATACAATTATTTACAAATTTCCAGCTATCTGTGCTGGCACAAGTCTTACATCCACTGCCCTACTTCTTCCTTGCATGGCTGGCAGTACCTCCTATTGTCCCCCCCCCCTTTTGAAGACTCAAGCTAGTTTTTGAAGTGACCTTTGAGAAACGTTGTTTGAGAGAGAAAAGCCCATCTTAGAATATGTTACCCCATTCCCTGTCTTGATATTCCATCTGCCTTTGCATTGCTGACCCCACTATGGTGTTGTGTTGTCATATCATATGCCTGCAACCCAAGGCTCCACCTCCATAACTTGGCATTTTGCTTGCTGGCTCTGTGTAGCCATGTTAAGGGATTGTGGTCTGTAACTACAGTGAATTTCCTTCTATACAGATAAGGCTGAAGTTTCTGCAGTGCCCATAATATGGCTAGACATTCCTTTTCTACACCTGTATAGCTTTCCTCCCTGGGTTGAAGTCTATGGCTGAGATATACCACTGAGTGCTCTTCTCCTTCTGAGGAAACCTGGCAAAGTATAGCCCCCACCACATGGTTTGAAGCATCCACCTGCAAAACAAATTCTTTGCTGTAATCTGGACTAGCTAACATGGTGGCGCGGGTTCCTCCCAAAGCTCCTTTAAGCTTCTGGAATGCCAGCTCACATGCTGGGGTCCACACTGCCTTATCTGGCCTGATTTTCCTTGTCAGGTCTGTGTGGGGAGCAGCTATGGTACTACAGTTGGAGACAAATTTTCTATAGTACCCCACTGTCCCTAAGAATGCCCTCACCTGCTTTTTAGTAACAGAGGCAGGCCAAGCCTGAATGGCTTCCACTTTGGCAGGTTCTGGCCTGGTCTTACCATTCCCCACTCTGTGTCCCACGTAAGACACCTATACCATACCCACCTGACACTTACTGGGCTTAATGGCCAACCCTGGCCTCTGCAGTCTGCCCAGCACCTCCCTGAAGTGCTGAAGATGCTCTTGCCAGGAATGGCTGTAGATGACAATATCATCCAGGTAAGCAAGGGCTTAATCTCCTGCTTCTGCTAGGATATGATCTACCAGCCTCTGGAAAGTCACTGGGTCATTTTTCATCCAAAAAGGCATCTTTGTGAACTCGTACAAGCTGCAAGGAGCAACAAAGCCTGACCTCTCTCTATTGTTGGGAGTCCAGGGCACCTGCCAGTAGCCTTTGGTAATATCAGTAGTGGTCAGATACTTATCCCCAGCCAGCTGCTCTAGGGCTTATTCTGTTCTAGGCATGCAGTAAGCATCTGACTCTGTGTGACGGTTGAGTTTGCTGTAGTCCACACAGAACCTGGTGCTGCCATCCTTCTTTGGCACCAGCACCATTGGAGAGGCCCTGGGACTGTTGGACTCCTGGATTACTCCCAGTTCCAACATCTTCTGCATCTCCTCCTCAGTCTGTCTGACTCACTCAGGCACCCTGTAAGGGGCCTGCTTTATAGGTCTTTGGGACCCTGTATCCACATGGTGCTGCACCTTGTGGGTGCACCCTGGTTTTCCAGTGAACATGTCCCCAAACTCCTGTAGAACTGCTCGGATTTCTCGAACCTGGGTAGGGGATAGCTGCTGGGGCATTGCTACGCCTTCCACTGAGGTGTCAGTCCAAGCCTCACTGAGAAGATCAGACACCAGATCCCCCTCAGGCGCCTCTTGTCATCCATTACACATACTTAGCACAAGGGCCTCCCTGTCATGGCAAGGTTTCATCATGTTAACATGATGCAGTCTGTGCCCCTGCCTTCTGCTTAGCAGTTCTACCATGTAGTTAACATCTCTGACCTTCCTTAGCACCTTGAAGGGTCCCTCCCAAGCTGCCTGCAGCTTATTGTGGCTGACAGGAATGAGCACCATCACCTGCTGTCCCTCAGCATACTCTCTGGCTCGAGCATTCCTGTCATATCAGACCTTTTTCCTGCTGTTGACTCCTGCTAGGTTCTCCTGGGCCAATCCCATGAGCTCCCTAAGCCATGTCTTGAGGTTTAGGACATATGCCACAACAGACTCCTTGTGGGATTCACAGTCACCATCCCACTCATCACAAATCAAATCTAGAGGTCCCCTCACCCTATGCCCATACAGCAATTCAAAGGGTGAAAAAACTGTGGATTCCTGGGGTACCTCTCTGTAAGCAGGCAACAGATATGGTAAATATTTGTCCCACTGTCTCTTAAACTGGTCTGCAGATGCCCGTACCATGGTCTTTAGTGTAGAGTTTAACCTCTCCATAAGACAGTTAGTCTGGGGGTGGTAGGGGTGGTCTTTTCATGCTTCACCCCACAGTGCTCCCACAGAGAAACCAGCAGGTCTGACATGAAATCAGCACCTCTGTCAGTCAATATGTCTCTTGGGAAACCTTCCCTGCTGAAAGTCTCTTGCAAAGCATTTGCTACCTTCTCTGGCTCAGTGGAGGGTAGAGCCACTGCCTCAGGGTATCTAGTAGCATAATCTACTACTACTAGGATATACTTTTTCCCTGTGGAACTTGGGGTAATCAAAGGTCCAACAATATGCATAGCTACCCTCTGAAATGGCTCCTGTATCACAGTCAAAGTCATCAAAGAAGCTTTGACCTTGACTCCTGCTTTGCCTATTTTTTTTTTTTTTTGGCACTGCTCACAGGTCCTGCATTACCCTGTTACATCCCTGGAAATTTCAGGCCAGTAAAAGTTCTGCATAATATGTCTATTGGTATGCTTTATGCACATATGACCTGCAAAGGGAATGTCATGGGTTGTAGCTATAAGTGCTAGACGGTAGGCTCTGGGCACTGCCAACTGCTGTATTGCCTCACCTTCTAGCCCCCCTCAGGGGTCCACTTCCTATACAGTACTCCTTTGTTCTAGTATACAGAATCCTCTTTTCCTTGAGAATCAGGTGCTTCCCTAGCTACCTTCCCTCTAACCTTGTAATTTAGGGTCTGAGAGCTGAGCCTGTCTCAACTCTTTGTAAATCTTCCCAGCTCCCCCTCCACAGGAAGTATGGTGTCCTCTGACAGCGGTGCCTCACCATCAGCCTGGGTACTACTACTCACCTCTCCCCTTGTAGTCACTCTATCCAAGGGAACATCAGTACCCACCAGTAGCTGTGGCTAACTTTCATTCTCACTGCTACAGGGTAGCTTCCTCACTGAAGTGACCACCTCACTAGTCCTGACTTCAGGTGTGCGGTCTGTTTGGGTCCCCCAGGCTATCAGATCCACATGCCTGTCTCCAAGCCTGACTGCGTGTCACTACATGCACACAAGGTACTGCATTATTAAACTCATTCCCTATCAAGACATCTGCAGGGATATCCTCAAACACACCTCCTTACTTGCTTCCATTTCCATCCTCCCAGTCAGGGTGAACCCTGGCCAAAGGCATTTGGAATGGGATCCCTCCTAAAGCTCTGACTGGAGTGGACTGCCCAAGTAAGTATTGCCCCTCTTTAACCATTGCAAGCTTCATAATGGCTGTATAAGAGGCTTTTTCTGTTGGCAGTGGCCTGTTTCCCATCCACTAGCATTGTATATAAACTTTGCTGGTAGTTTAATACCCCTGTTGTCTCCATACAGCTTACCACTAGCATTCTGTTATTTCCACTTGGTGGCTGCTCCACTTTTTCTTCCCTACCTTGCCTCCGTGGACATATATATGCTACATGGCCTCACTGGTTACATTTAAAACATTTGTTCCTTCATCCTAGCCATGTATCTGAACTAGTGGCTTCCCCTGTTACTTGCAAACTCTGCTGGGGCGGTTTAGGCTGCCCACAATAAGTTCCTTTATACCGATGTGCAGCATTGGGTATCACTTTCCTGTCCAGTGATGCCCTGCTTGCTTATGTGTAGGTCTCCTTTTCCTCCAACTCATCTGCAGAATTGCATTCTCTGTGTGCCACCCAGATTCTCATGTCATCAGGCAAAGTGCTAAGGGCTTGTTCCCTCACTAAAAGGTCTGCCAGCCTTTGAAAAGTTGTGACCTGACACCCACTCACCCACATATGAAAATAAGTGCTTAGTTCAGCAATAGAATCACAAACATTTTCATCTACCATGTGTCTATGCTCATAAAACGTTTTTCTATAAGCTTCAGGTGTTAATTTGAAACATTCACAATTTTTAACTTTATTATAATTTAAGCAATCAGTATCAGACAATTTAGAAATTGCAGTTGCAGCTTTACCATGGAGTAAGGGGGTGAAGAACTGTACCCAGAGCCCTCGATCAACATTATACTGTTTGCATACTGTTTCAAATATATGAATAAAACTATCAAAATATCATCTTCTGGATACTGACAAATAAGTTTACTGACCTTTATTGCTTCTGTGGTATCCGCGGTGGTGCAGCAGTAGCATTGTTGCCTCACAGCAAGAGGTTATCCCGTTCGATTCTCAGCTGGAGTGCAGGGAGTGCCTTCTGTGTGGAGTCTGCATGTCCTCCCCGCAGTTGGGTGGGCGTTCGAAAGACATGCGTAAATGGGCGTGCCTTCGTTGAAGGTTGAACGTCGAGCTGGCACCTCGGCGTTCGTGAAAATCTACTGCCAATCATAAGCGGACCGGAGTTCCGCTGTGGCGACCCCTAACCGGGAAAAGCCGAAAGACCAACAACAACAACATTGCTACTGTGGTATGATTATTCCCTTCCCCATTACCTCCATGACCCTGGAGAACAGTCAGCATTTCCTTTTCATGTTGCCTCTGCCTTTCATTTTCTTAAGCTTCCAAGTGTTGCAGTCTGTCTGCTGATTCTACTTCCAACCGTTTGGCCTCCAGTTCCAGTCTCTAACTTTAGACTGATTTTTAAGACCTCTGAGGAAAGGTTGAACTGTCCTGTTTCTGAGGGCTGCAAATTCCCATCACCAAGCTGGTTATCCCCCTAGTTGCTGGTCTGTGCCACTGCTGCCGTTAAGCCTGCAATCATTTTCCCTTTAGTCAGGTTGGCATGCCTCAGTCCTTTGGCTTGACACATCTCAGCTAACTGGTTCCTTATCAGCTTGCCGTAATCCTCTTCTGACATCCTTGCCTTCTCTCCCTAACTATCTAAGCTAACAAAAAGTAAATAAGTAAAACTATTGTAATATTGACCACTGCTTACAGGCTACATGAATTCAATATCCACACCACCACTCAACAATAATGAGCATGTGATGATCCCACCACTGCCAACCAATATGAATGTGATTCCAACCACTGCGGCCAATATGTGATAGGCACCAATATGCGTCATCCCCATGCTGGACCAGTAATCAAGGAGCCTGAATCCTCACCACTGACACTGGAGAGGGACATCCACGTGGAATACAAATGGATACACTTAGTATTTACAGATGACCTCTCTGCATCAAGTACAATTTCCCTTAAGAGCACACAGGGAACACACTTAGCCAAGGGTCTGGATGTCTCTATATCTGTCTCCCACCAGATCCATAATAAGACCCCCCACTGGTACAGCTGTAGGGTTAGGTCCTTAGCCGAGTGTCCAGCCAAGTCCTCCAGCACCCTGTCTGTAAACCCCCAAGGGGACGCACTCACTGAGAGCTTTAATTTTTACACACACACCTGGGAAAAGGCTGGCACAGGTCTACGTGCTGTGCCCCCTTCTGCCCAGAGTATAAGGTAGTTATCACTGCCACCAGACACTTCACAATCAGCCATTCTAAGGCCCTTAACAAAGGGTGTCCAATTATACTGTGTCATATTAGTACCAATTCAAATGGTAGTAGTTCATCAAGATGGCTAGGCCTTTTGTAGTGGCTCTCACAGTGTCACCACATAAATATAAGCACTCTCAAAGGTTAAGTACTATGTACAAGGATCAGCTACAGTGAAAGTTTTAAATATATTTAATAATAAAAGTACATGAAAATACTGAATATATATTCACAGTAAACCACAGAGTTCAAATCACAGAAAATATTGAAAACAACATTGATGGACAAATTCGTACAAAACAAAGAAAAACAATCTCTAAAGTAAGCTTCACTATATTCTTGACTGAATCTAAGAGAATTTATTGATCCCTAATAATATACTTAGGCAAGACAAGATGAAATACGTGAGCAGTCTTAATAGTTAGGCTACCAAACAGAATACTCTATCTTCTGAGATTACTCCCTGTAAAATATAATATCCAAGATGACTTGCAGAATGACCTCATCTGGTCACCTGACTCTAGGTTCCCACAATATCTTCCTTTTGAAGATTGAGACAGGAATTGAGCTTAGACTGCTGCAATACACATCGAAATGTTTATGGTAGTGCCTGGGGGCCTCCGCTCTTTTCACTGAGCTAATGAACAAAGGCTCTCTCAGACCCAAAGTCTCCGGTCCTACTCAGCACTGCGGGATGCTGTTCAGTGATATAACAGCTCATTTGCATTTCCCTTATTTTTCTCAAAATAAGCCAGCTGGTTAACATTTGCTGTGCTGGTGTCCTGTATTAAAACATATACATTTAATTCAGTTACCATAATACGTGCACATTTCTCTTCATTGCAGGGTGCACTTGTTGATGCATTTTAACACAGTTAACACAAGCAGAGCTCACAAATACATTTTCAGCACAATGACCTGTACAAATCAGCTTGATATACAAATGACATACAATTATTTACAAAATTCCAGCTAGCTATGCTGGCACAAGTCTTACATCCACTGCCCTACTTCTCCCTGGCATGGCTGGCAGTACCTCCTGCCATCACAGCTGCCAAAACTCAGTCTAAATCAAATGTATTTGAAGTACTGAATATTATAAAAGAAAGAGAAGTAAACTGGAGGAAGAATGTTTAGAAAAGGGAAGTAGAGAATTGCATAGAAATTAATGGAAATTGTGGGAACTATATGCAGAATAATAATGAGAAGGAAAAGTGGGTTTTAGGGAAGGCAGGAATTCAGTTTGTGATGTTGGACTGCTGATTACAAAGAAAGAAAGATTTGTGATATAAAATGTGTGTAAATGGAAACAATTGTTAATATTTTTCTTTCTTTTCTGTTGTGTGTTTGCCTATGTCTTAAGTGGGAACATAATAATGGTGTTTAAAAAAAAAGGCTGTGAGCTGCTAGCAGGCTTCTTCCTGTAGTTTGGGGTTTGATTCCCTCAGCTTCCACTTGCCTATTAAGTGACTCTCAGCGAGTCACTTCAGTGCTGTGGGACAACTGGTGGTCTGGATTGCATTCAAAGTATCTACTAATGAACTTATTCTAGGTTTTAAAATGTATTTTATAAGTTACAATAAACATGGTAATATACAAACAGTATCTCAGTAATCATTCAAGCTACAACATCAGTGGTATGTTATTTATCCAGCTGCGAACTTTCTTATGAGGAGGCTAAGCAATTCTGCTTGTTACACTTTTTTTGTTGAGATATTTAGATAAAGATGAAAATTGTGACAATATAAACAAATTAAATATAAACATTTATTTTCTCTGACTGCACTACAGATGTCAGGCACCAATGGGATTATGTGACTATCATGTATGCTTTACAGTTAAATCTTTCAATAGCTTGTATGTACCATGATGTTAGACACCTTGAAGTTTCACTAGAATAAGCCTAGAAAAAATGCCTTTAGGCTTCACTTGAGTGATTTAAAAACTCGAGAGAACCATCACTTATTTAGTGTATACAGTTCTTTTCCATTTTTATTTTTATTTAAATGTGTTTATCAGGGTAGATTCGTAATAATTCCAGATTAAAAATTCCAGATAGATTCTTTCCAAGGTATTGAATATTACAGTGAGATTTAATATGGGCTTTCAGGCTTAAAACAATTTCTTAGAGCATGCCTTAGGATTTATTTCCATTCTGGTGTGCCTAATCTGATTGGTGGATTTAGGCTACAAACTGTAATTATTCTTGCTAGTATTGGTGCCATTCATTCTTCTAATAGAGTTGTTTTGCAGTAGAACAAAATGCTATCCTTCACATTAGATCTTTCCTCACCGGATGGGTTCTGGAGAGATTCAGAATGTGACTGAAGGTATTTTGGACTGCTGTAGATTATCATTTTTGTATTATGGTGTACATATTATGGTATACATATACGTGCATACGTGTGTATGTATATATATATATATATATATATATATATATATATATATATATATATAGTTTACTATTACATTTCTGAAAATCATTCAGTTGAGTGATGACTTAATCGGGGAAAAAACAGTGAAAAGTTGTTATTTATTTATTTATAAATAATAGCTACGCAAAATGATGAAAACTGTAGTGTTGACATGTCCATATTCAACATTGTCGACATTACCCAATGTACTCTGCAGTCCAGTGATTTCCAACTAATGTTTTGCAGGGGGGCAATCCACCCTGCACCCCCCCCCATGTCAGGGGCTGCCACCCACCCACACACACACCCTGCTGCAAACTCTGAGATCACACTACATTGAGGAAAAGGGTACATTTTCTGATCCCCACTGTAGTGCGATCTCCAAGCAGAATGTCGACCTCACAACAGGAAATGCACATTAGCATTCACTGTTGTGGACTTGACCATTTTCAGTTTGGCATTACGTGAACTGGAAAACAGCCTTTCAGCCATCCCAGTTCGAGTGACTGCTGTCTGAAATTGTGATAGTAAACCTAGATATATATATATATATATATATATATATATATATATATATATACACACACACACACACACACACACACACACACACACACACACACACACACACGCACTTACACTTGTGTATATACATGTGTATGTATGCATGTAACATTGTCTGCAAGCAAGAAAGATGAATTCTTACATCAGCAAACTGATCACTTTCCATACCTTGGTTGTGTCTTGCTATCAGTCCATGAAAGATCAAAAGAAGGGACAGGAGGGAGGGAACTTTATACATTTCTTTATTAAGTCTACTAAAGACGCTCACAGCTTTCTCAGATTCAGCATTACTGCTCACAGCTTCCTCATATTCAGCATTACTGATCTCAGCTTCCTATAAGTAATGCTGTATATGATGAAGCTGTGAGCAGTAATGCTGAATCTGAGGAAGCTATGAGCGTCTTTAGTAGACTTAATGAAGAAATGTATAAAGTTGAGTTTCATGCAGTCATTTGCATAAAAGTTGAACTCTTTGGGATATGATGTTAGCACATGCTCAGTGGAATAGGTGTAGTGATAAAGTTCAATTTCCCTGTCTTGTGGTAGTTGAATTTGTCAGTGTAAAGCTCTGCAGTGCATATATTTGAAGTATGCATTACCGTAGTTTGGCCATCACAGTTTGTATATATCTCCCTCCAGGGGGGTAGCAAGATTTACCGTAACACATTTGCCTCAGCAGTTAAAGCATATTTGTAATTATATGCAAAACCTTTTAATGTCTCTCTTAGCCATTAGCTTACTGTGTAAAGTTGTGTAATTTGTCTCCTTCATGAATATTAGGAATTCTTGCACTTTACGTTCAAGAAAAAGGTGGAAGAATCCACATATTTCTGACTGTGTTTACTCAGCTTTTTTATTTTCCATTTTTGTTTGTGTTGCAGAGAGAGCACTGATCTCCATGGTCCATTTTCAGACTCAGGCCAGGAGCAGTGTCTGGTTAAGTGACTTGCTCAGAGTCGCACAGGCAGTGAAAGTAGGGGGAATCAAACCTTGCAGCTTTTACATGGATCATTTAGGAGTCTTCTTTTACAGAAGAGGGTTATAAGGCAATCCCCTGCCTCGGCAAACTCTTTAGACAACAGAAGCCTTCAAGTAAGAATACTTGCATCCCATGTGAGAGGAGGACTCAATATAACTACAAAAGAATGTCCCATCTCTTGCTTGTTGCCAAGCTTCAATGATTCGGCAAATGTTCTTACAGTTTCTCAGCCCCCTTGGCCTGTGGCATTTTTTTCTCCTTTAACTTTTCACACCCATGTCTGCCATTTGATAGGGGGAATATATTGTGTTGCTAGCACAGCTGTAATAAAATCTCTTCAGCTTAGTCATTGAGGTGCTTGGTGTCGGGATGGACCAAGCCTGTTAACGAAATTAAATAAATAAAATTAAACATTTTGGCTTAAGAAGTGCTTTTTTTTCCCGTCATGGTGATTGTATTCAAAGTGCTTAGTCCCAGAGAGAGAGAGTGAGTGTGAGTGGAATTTGAAGGTTCTTTCTGCATTTTTTTTCTGTCTGCACTTTGACTGTTCAGAATTGTTCCCTTCATTTGGTTCCTCAGTTGTTTCAGGGAGCCCGGGTAGAAACTTTGGAGGCCGTTCATGGATCCTAAGTGCATCCTGGAGGCTCAGCCATCTCCACTTCTGACCTGGGGGAGATTTTTTATATATATATATATATATATATATATATATATATATATATATATATATATATATATATAGATATAGATATAGATAGATATATATATATATAGATATATATAGATATATAAAATGTGCCCTACCCACTTCTCTGCCCCACCTCCCACATTCAAAGGCACCTATCCCTCTTTGAATCATGCCTCTTCTAAGGGAATGTCATCAAATATACCCTGCCACTCCAAATGGACTTTAGTTGGGGCTATGTCCCTCTATGCCACCAGTATGGGCTGGAAAATTAAAATGTGAAGCATTAAAACTAAAAGTTATTTTTCAGTCTTTCTCAAGATAACCATTGACAAAGTTTCAGATGTCAGCCTGCTATTCTTCTGAATCAGAAAGAAGGTTCTGATCTGCGCCAGTTTTATAAAACTACACTTTTAGAAACTGCCGAGGAAGCAGAATCACATATGAGGCCATGAACTTTTCCTTTGGGCTGTGTCTGTAAAATGGTACTCATCAGAGCAAGACTGTCCCTTTAGCATTTTAGATAACTTTGTGAATTAAAAATATCACAACAGCTTCTGTCGTGTGTGCTTATTTATAGTAGTCTTAGCTTTGTCTTCAAAAACAGCAGTAGGATGTTAGCGTATTCCAGCAGGAAAGTTTAGGGATGATAATATTTTAAATTGTTATTGTGCACTGACCTTTCTTCATGAACGTGTGTGTTTTCTTCAGGTACTCCATTTTCTGTCCTCCCAAAAACATGTTGGTTGATTGGCTATTCAAAAGTGTCCATATGCATTGCATTTACCCTTGCCTTTGTGGGCCTGAGTCATGGCTGAAAAGGGTCCGTCATGGCTATATTACTTATCTGATTAACAAATGATTAAAATAACTTGAAACACTGACAGTACAAAAAAATGCAGAATAAGCCCAAAAGAACTTGTGCATGTTGCAGTAATGTTAATTAGAATATATTTAGATAAATACCAGGAACATTTGCTCTAAGAAGCAATGGAAGTTATGTGAGTTGTGACATGAACTCCCAAGTAACTGCAATTATTGAAAGGATGCAAATATGCATGTCAAAAGAGAAGCTATCATGTCAGGATGGCCACATCACACAAATCAGATCATTTAATTCAGCCTTATTATATATTCAGAGGAATCAGTGCCATTTCTTGGGTGGGGCAGCGGTGGCAGCTGCCCTGTGTTCAAGCTATTAAGCGTGCAGTTGATACTCCAGAAGAGTTGCAAATTTGGCATGAACGCAGTACCAGGAGTCATTTAAACAGTTACCACTGCTATTGCAGCTGTTTAAATGACTATGTTTAGTTGCTTGTAGTGTGCCTGTGTGTGTGTAATAGTAACTGTGGCAAGGAGTTACAGTTTGAGGAAGGGCTGGTGCGGATCATAGAATATCTGTGTAAATCAAAAAAAGAAAAGGTATGCAGTTATAGTATGATAGTATGGACATAGGAAATAATGCAGAGCATTTCTTTTTGTGTCATGCACAGAAATCAGAATCAGAAAGGAGAACTAAAACCTCATAAAATTCTGATATTAGTTTGGCTTAACATAGGAGATGACTTGCATATTAATGTAAGATTTATGTTGTGTGTTGGTGTGTTCTTCTGTGTCCAGGTATAACAGCATTATCTGTGGCAAGTGTACTGAAAGCAATATTTGCAAGACATGGAATACCTGAGAAGGTGATGTCAGACAGTGGACAACGTTTTTTTAGGCAAAAGGCCAAATATATTATGAAGTCTGTGAGTTGCAGTGACATTACTTCAAGTCCAAGATCCTGCAATCACAAGAGCAAATGGTAAGCATGGTCCAGACAGTGAAAACAATTGCCAAAAAATGTGATGTTTCACATCAAATGGACATTCATCTTGCATTATTAGACTGCAAAACTGTACCTTTGTTAGCAGCTGGTTCATAATTTTCACACGTCTTCACATGAAGATGATCCAAGTTGCCAGTTTCATTTCATTTTTATCCTCAGTACACCCTCTCCTGTAGAGTGTATGCCTCAACGCACTCACCGTAAAGGCTACCACTCATTGGTGGATTGGTGAGTCTAACACCTACTCTGATGCCACCCCTCCTTCAAGGGATACTGGTAGCACATGTGAAGCAATCTCCTTGTCTATATCCCCCAAAATGGTTCTGCCAGTCCCCTCTGCTGGTGCATCAAGAGCTTGAGCTGCTAGGCAAGCTTGGGTTGTGTGGGTCACAGTTAGGACTTTGTCCTTCTATGACACTGGCACTGGACAGAACACTTAACATTATTCTTCCCTTCAGGCATGCTGCATCCACTTCCTCATTCCTGGTCCTACCTCCCTATCCCCTGCAACTTATTTATTTTTGTATTTTACATTTGTTGACCGGGGCTGGTCCAGCTGGATATATATCCATTTTCAGTAGAGGCCCTGGGAGAAAAGCTCCACAGGTAAACAAACAAAGACGTTATACAATGTACACGAAAAGGTATTACAAATTGAATATTGGGTAAAAGTATGAAACAAATTACATTAATATATAATACTCCTACAAATCATTTTTTCATAAGGACTATCTAAGGCAGTTACCAATACATCGTTAAGATACATTCATATCATCGGTCATTCTAGTTTACTCCAGTCAGTTACTACTTCTAAGGGGATAAGTGGTAGTAGTAGAAAAAGAAGGAAGTATAAAGATAGACAAGAAAACTACTTTCAAGGATACATACAAAATGTACATAGTTCAGAGTGCATAGAGGAGCTACAACTTCAGAGGGGAAGGCAACAAAGAGTGGAAGAAAGTAGGAAGTGTAGAGATAGCAGCAGAAAAATCAAGATTAGTCTGGGTAACAGCAAGGACATAGCCAGTGAGTTTTAAGGTGTTTCTTAAGACTTTGTTTAAAGAGTGGCAGGGAGGGTAGTGAGGTTAGGTCAGATGGCAAGAGGTTCCATTGTTTTCCAGCGGTATTGGAGAACAAGGAGTCCCCAGCCAAGTTATTAGACTTGGTGGTGGTAGAGCGTAAGGAATTAAGATTTCTATAGGGTACTATAAGGTTGTTCAGTATTGGTGTGTTATTGGGTTGGTAGAAAATCTTATGAACAATAGTAAGTTGGGAAAGTATCAGAATATTTTTTAGTTTGAGCCAGTCTAGCTGTTGAAGGTTAAGACAGTGGTGAGTTCTATATGGGTTCTATATAGTGGCAAATCAGCAATACTATTGTAGGAATTAGTTAGTTTTGTTAGACTATTTATTTTAGATTTGTGTAAATGGGTGCAGCATAAAGAAGAGAACTTTCCTTGCAGTTGCCTGTACAAGATTAAGTCAAAGGCCTTGGAAAATTCCACACAGTTCTAGGCCTACTAGTGCTTGCATCAAGTTTATTTTATGGGTTAGTGAGTTGAACCCGAGGGTTCCCTTTTTCTGTCATAGTCCATTATTTTAAAACAGAAAAACTCAGTTGCTACAGGAGTATACACTGAGGATAATTCTGGATATTCGTGTTTCACTGTTGCAGTCATGACTGTAGGGTTCTCCCCTGCCGGCAGGCAGTCCTCGGTCGGCCAGAATCCCAAAGTCTGGGTCCGGCGTCGGCTGTTCAACCATGCTCCCTGACGTCAGAGCGCCAGGAGTACAAAGCTGACAGCCGACGCCATGTTCTCCAGTCTTTCTTGCCGTGCGGTGATAGCAGTTCGCAAGTGCCGGTCAGCTGACTCCTGACAATTTTTTTCTGAAAAACTTCAGTCCGAAGACTTTCTTCTCCACTCAAAGCTAAGTACCCCGTTGGGGAAACTTTTTCTTGCTCCAGTCCGATGTCAGAAAAAGTTAATAATTGTATTTCATGTGGGAAGCAAATACCTCATAAGGATTTTCATTCTTACTGTATTCCTTGCTTAGACCCTGACCACGACGTAGGTAGTTGTCGGTTTTGTGCTAGATTCAATCAATGTACAATTAAACGAAGGTACGATTTTGCATTTCATTACTTCGGTAGGCGTTTTAACTACAAAATGTCGTCGGATACGGTTCCGGCTACCGGAGTTCACAAACGACGCAAGGACAAAGACAGGCCTCTGAGGTCCAAATCTGACGATATCGCACAAGCGGAGCCAGCTTCAGGTTCGGCCGTCATCAGTGAGGCGCTTTTGCAGCCCCTGTCGTAGGCCATTTTGGAACCGATGGCCAAAACGGACTCCCACGAGGAGCCAACTAGGCCTTTGAATATTTCTATTGCAGGACCTTCGGACAATGCTCCTTCGGATGGGTCCGGAGCCGCTGTGCAGGTACCGGCTTCCGAAGGGGTTTTCAGGCCTACTCAGCTTCTAATAAAGGCAAAGCCAAAGACAAAGGCAAAGACTCCTTCCAAATCAAAGACTGCAACACAGGCCTCTTCTGAACCGGCTCCCAAGTCACAGAAACAGTTACTTAAGATGGCGGAGGATTTACTTACTATGATTAGGGGTTCACATCCCCCTCCAGATAAAAGGCCAAGGCAGGAAATTTATTATGATTCCTCTGATCAGGCTTCTGTTTCTTCAGTTTCTTCTTCTGACCAGGAATATTCTTTCCCTCCTTATGAGGATTCTGATGCTGAGGAATCCATTCCTTCAGTTTCTCCCCCTGAGGATTTCTCTTTTGGGGAAACTTTGCATGAAATGAGAGAACATTTCCACTGGGTAGGACAGGAGTATTCGGAATCTAAGAAAAGACTAAGGGATTTTCTTCTTCTTCCCCAACATAGACCCATGGCTATTCCTCCTGTTTTGGATATTGTGGATGATGCTTTTTCGGAGGCTAACGTAACCCCTGACTCTTTTCCTCCTGCTCCTGTTAAGCCTGATAGATATTACAGGGTTCCTGATTCCCACCAGTTTTTATACAAGAACCCTACTGCTGACCCTGAAACCATTTCTCAGGGTCCTAAGGGAGTTAAGGCCACTTCTGCTAAAAACCCCATTCCCACTGAGAAGGATTCTAGATCTTTAGAAAGATGGGGCAAAAAAGTGTACACTTCTGCTACTTTATCTATTAGGGCTTTAAACTGTCAGTTTCATATGCTGAAGTACCAGCAATTTCTCTTGTCTGTTTTAAAACAAAAGCTTACTTCCATTTCTGCCTGTGCAGATGATAAGGAATTACATGACTTAATGCATGCCACTGAACAAGTTGGGAAGCATGGTTTACACTGTGGATTTGATGCCTTGGAGGCTTCTTGTAGGGCTGCTGCCTCCGGCACAGTTATTAGAAGGCATGCATGGTTAAAGGAACAAAATTTGCCAGAACAAGTAAAAGCTAAATTATTGGATGCTCCTGTTCAGCATAATGTTTTGTTTGGATCAAAAGCTGAAGAGGTGATTAAAAAGATGGAGGACAAGGCGAAATCCATGCAATCAGTTAAAGATTTCTTACAAGTACAGCCACCCAGATTTAGCAGGAATTGGTCTACAAAAAATTGGTCCTTTCCCAATTCAGACAGAGATCAGAGGGGTAGATATAGACGCTCCCGAGGAAGGCCTCAAATACAAGCTTCTTATAGACCAAGACAGTGGACTGCTTCCACCCCTAGGGGAGGAGAGGACAGGTCACAAACTCATAGGAAACAGACTCAATGACTCCCTCTGTTGGGCTGCAGGAACTTCTTGCCTGGATGCCCCCCTCGGAGGAAAACTCTCTCTTTTTCATCGAAATTGGACTCATATAACCCAAGACAAGTGGGTTCTGGATGTGGTTTCAAGAGGTTACAAATTCCATTTTCATACCCTGCCAAGGCCAAGCGGATGGCCAGACCTTCCAAAACATCAATGGACAGAGGCCTTAAACCAGGTGGAAGCTTTTTTGGCTATGAAAGCCATAGAACTAGTTCCACTTTCAGAGATGGGACAAGGTTTTTACTCAAGGCTCTTTCTAGTCCCCAGGAAGCAAAACTCATGGAGAACCCATTCTGGATCTGTCAGTCTTGAACACCTTCCTAGAGATTCCAAAATTCAAGATGCTTACTCTACAGCAGCTACTTCCAATGCTGTCCAGAAATGCATGGATAGTAACTTTGGATTTAAAGGAGGCATATTTACACATTCCCATCAGGCAGGAATGCAGAAAATACCTCAGGTTCAAGGCCGGATCGAGGCACTTTCAATTCTCTGCGCTGCCCTTTGGATTGCCTACTGCGCCCAGGGTCTTCACCAAATGCCTGGCTCCAGTAGTAGCTTACTGCAGACTCAAGGGAATTCAAATTTACCCTTATCTGGATGACTGTCTTATTCAGGCAGACAGCAAGGAGGTCTTACTCCAGCATCTACGGTTTGTTCAGGATCTCCTCAAGTTACTGGGATTCAATGTAAACATAAAAAAGTCAAATTTGACTCCCTCACAACAGATAATTTTTCTGGGCGCTTCTTTAAACACAACAACCCAGATGGCATTTCTGACATACGAAAAACAGTTTCTGCTGGCTTCAAGTTTCAAAACCTTGGCAAGTTTAACTCCGCTATCTGCAAGGAGATTCCTGCAGGCTTTGGGTTACATGGCCTCCTGCATCCTTCTCGTACCATATGCAAGACTACACATGAGGAAAATACAGTGGTACCTAAAAAGTGTATGGTCTCAGCATTGCCACAGTTTCGACATACTGATCTCCGTCCTGCCTTGTCTCCAAAAGGAATTCCTTTGGTGGTCCAAGGCATGTACTCTACACAAAGGGAAACCCTTCTGTCTGCCTCCTGCCACTCAGATTCTAACCACGGATGCCTCGGATTATGCTTGGGGAGCCCATTTTCAGGGCAACTGTCTGCAGGGCCATTGGACAAAGGATCAGAAGCACCTGCATATCAATTTAAAGGAAATGTTTGCCATTCAGAAAGCTCTAATGGCCTTCAGGAATCTTCTACAACCAGGACAACTACTGATACGGACAGACAACACCACAGTTAAGTGGTACATAAACAAGCAAGGGGAATCTCATTCTTACCCCCTTTGCAGACTAGCCATGGATCTATGGAACACAGCTCTAGCTTGCAATCTGGACCTCCGAGCTCAGTTTCTACCAGGGAAGCAAAACTTCCTGGCAGACAGTCTGAGCAGAAACCTTTCGGATCCACACGAATGGATGCTGGACACCGAAATATTCAGGATGATAACAGCAGTCTGGGGATGTCCTCACATAGACCTCTTTGCATCCCATCTCAATCATCAACTACAGAATTTTTGCACCAGGACTTTCCACGAACAAGCTTGGAAAGTGGATGCACTATCATTCAGTTGGAGAAACCTCTCGGAATATGCCTTTCCGCCTCTTCCTCTTCTTCCACGGGTATTATTAAAGATCAAACAGGACAAGCCCAAGATGATTATCTTGTTGGCCCCAAATTGGCCTCGACAGTTTTGGTACCCCACTCTGAAAAACCTATGTCTGGAGCCTCCTTGGGTCTTACCACAGACTCCGAACCTTCTGTCCAAACATCAGGGTCAGGTTCTACACTCCCATGTCAGCACTCTCAGCCTGGCGGCCTGGTTAATCCAGGGCCTTTGATTCCTTCTCTCCTACCCAAGCAGGTTATGGATGTCATTTTAGAAGCCAGATGTCCTAGCACTAGAAAATCTTATGCAGGAAAATGGAAAAGATTTTGTTCTGGATGCAGGCTCAGGATTCTGATCTTCTTCCGAACATTCCTTTGATTTTACTTTACCTGACAGAACTCCTACATAAGGGTCTCTCTTTCTCTTCCATTAAGATACATGCCTCTGCTATTTCCGCTCATTATAATACAGACCCTCCAATCTTTTCCCACCAGCTCATGAGACAGTTTCTCAGAGGAGCTAAGAACTTAAGACCTCCTAGATCTCCTCCCATTCCTGCTTGGGATCTCAACTATGTTTTGGAAAAGCTCACCTTGCCTCCTTTTGAGCCTGCTGCCTCTTCTGACATCAAGTTTTTATCTTGGAAAACAGCCATCCTGTTAGCCCTGATCTCTGCTAGGAGAGTTTCAGAGTTGTAAGCTCTTATGGCTGTGGAACCTTATATTATTTTTCATCAAGACAGGGTGTCTTTGCGGACTAATCCTACATTTATGCCTAAGGTGGTTTCCAAAGTGGCTTTAAATCAAACTATCCACTTGCCAACTTTTTTCCCCACTCCTCAGAATAAAGGGAAAAGGATCTTACATTCCTTGGATGTACACAGACAACTACGTTTTTACCTGGACAGAACCAAGGACATCAGAAAATCAGAGCAATTGTTTGTTTCTTATGCTTCAAGTTCCCAAGGTAAAGCCATTTCAAAACAGACCATTTCTAAATGGATTGCTCATGGAATCAGATTTTGTTATTCACACCATGGAAAGCAAATCCCAGGGAGTACACGGACTCATTCCACCAGAGCTGCTGCCACTTCTGCTGCCTTCCCCAGGGGAGTTCCTACCAAAGACATTTTGGAAGCTGCAACTTGGAGTTCAGTGCATACTTTTTCAAAGCACTACAATCTACCTCTCTACTCTAAGTCTATGGCAGGCTTTGCCTCTGCAGTCTTGCAGGGCCTTTTAGCCGCCCTTTCTACTTTATGACCACCTCCCTTTCATTCTGCTTTGGGATTCTACCCTACAGTCATGACTGCAACAGTGAAACACGATGAACATAGTACAGTTGTTTACACCTACCATAAATGTAGATGTTCGAGTGTCTTCACTGTTGCAGTCTGGGTTTCCCTCCCTCCTGTCCCCTCTTATTTTTACTTTTGTGTGGTTCCTTTTTTCACCATTCTTCTGAGGTGTATTTGCAAAGGATATGGGACCTTTCTCATTTTGGGACTCCTGACATCTGGGGCAAGAAAAACTGGAGAACATGGCGTCAGCTGTCAGCTTTGTACTCCTGGCGCTCTGACGTCAGGGAGCATGGTTGAACAGCCGACGCCGGACCCAGACTTTGGGATTCTGGCCGACCGAGGACTGCCTGCCGGCAGGGGAGAACCCTACAGTCATGACTGCAACAGTGAAGACACTCGAACATCTACATTTATGGTAGGTGTACACAACTGTACTTTCCAGACAAGAAGTGTTTCATGCAACATTTTAAACAGTTGAGTTAACAGTCGAGATGATTAAATAACCATTAGGTCTATGTTAACTACAGTAACAGAGATCATCCTGGAACTGTAGTGTTAGTATTTCTATTCAGTAAAGAAATTACTTAAACTGTGATAAGAAAGTGCTCAAGTGTGTTGCTTGCATGCAGCAGTTGGGGTGACAGCCCAGATTTTATGTTTGAGTATGGAGAATGCCTGAATTGTAGAAATGAGGGAAAAGAGTACAAGAAGATTTAATGGAAGAATGGAAAATCCCAGTTAAGATTTTAAGAAAGAAAATTTCTGAGACGTCGTCAGCAATTTGTACTTGTTTAGAGAGTAGAGTGATGGTTCTACATTCTGGAAAGAGGTGCTTCTTAGGTATGAAGTTGTACAGAAATCACCACATCCTGTGCAGTGCCACTTGGAATGAGTTTGTATTAACTATAAAGGAGCTTGTTGTAAGGGGAGTATCACACTGCAGGATTGAAATGAGATACAGTCTTACACGTGGTAACTCTTCATGTTTTGCAAGGCAGTCACTTATCTTGTAGTGGATTTTGTAGACTACCTTCAAATTTAACTGCCTTTCCAACATGATTTGTGAAGGTAACTTGGATGATAAAACAAAGTAGTTTGAAAAGAGGTGCCTGCTTAGACACCTTTTGAGAGAACAGAGACCGTAATCCAAGAGTATTGATCAGAGAGTTTTGAGATTCAAAAGAGCACAATTTGCTATGTAAAATATTATACTGAATACTTTTTGGAAAAGCAGTTAACAACTTAAGGTTGTATATTAGTTTAATTTCAGTGGCTTTGTTCGAAAACCAGTGTAATAAGATAATCACTTTACAGAACCCTCGTACCTTATAGGTAGGTAGAAACTAATAATATTTATAAAACAATAGTGGAAAAAGACTGGCTCCAGAACTGATCCCTTAGCAACTTCATATGTAATGGGGAGTTATCAAACCAGTAGGTAATTTGTTGACTAGGCCATTTGCTTCAAGATCAGTAAGCACATTAGAGTACGAGATGAGTCTTAAGGCTTCTTTTAACTTTCTGCCTCCATGGCTTGGTAGATTCTGTTTTTAGACAGTAGACCATAGTCTTCCAAATTCTTCTGTAATCCAACCTCTTTCCAGCCATTTCTTTGCCACGTCTGTTGTCATATTTTCTTCGACGTCAGTTACTTCGTGTGACAAGTCATTGGTGTGCACATGCATCACACTTTGCATCCAGCCCTCACTCTTTGTGGCCATATACTCTTCTTGTGTTACAAAGTCTATTCAACCAAGACTAGTTTCACAATGAACTGGTCTTTCCAATCTCCATTACCAATATTCTAAACCCCTTTGGTGACTGAATACTAAATCATTAGATCACCTTCTCTTTCACCATATTGGGTCTTGTCTTTTTTATTTGCCCCACCGTGCCAATAACCTTCCTGTCTGCAACCTTCCCTTCTCCCTTTATTTGCTGTACATGATCCATTTTTCTTTCCTCCTTTGCTGTTACTACAAACTCCATCCACCATTCTGGTCCTTTTCCTACCAGTCTCATCTGGCTGTGTTTCCGTCTGTTCTGACTTCTCTTCTGCTCTCCATATAGTATTGGCTCCTGCATGGCTATCTTTAGCTCTTCCTTTTATGACTTGTCACTGCTGAGTGCACCTGTTCTAGTATGTTGGTCTTGCGTATTTTTTTTCTTTTATGGCAGCAACTTCTCTCTATTCCCTCACCTTAGGCTGAGCCACCTTGGTTGCTTATACTCCTCAGATGGCTTCTACTAGTGTTATCCATTCCTGTCTTCTTCCTATTACTCGTTTCCATCCCATCTTCTGTCTTGACTTCCTTTTGTTTTATGTTGTCTAGTCATTTCTGCCCATTCTTGACTGACTAGCTAGTTGACTATCTTTTCCTGTTCCATATTATCCCCAGAAGCTCACATTCTGTGTCACCTCAGAGCTGCCCGAGACATATATATGCTCTGTATCCTGAGCAATACATCTAACTCTTTTTTCTTCTTTTTTCAGCTGGCCTGTAGGGGCCTTAAGTTCTGTCCCATTCTTATATTGTTCATGTTTTCCTTTAATATTATTATTTTTATTATTTATAAATATCTTTTTCATACTACAGAGGCAGGTTGTTCTACAGCTAGGTATCTTATCCTGTCTCGGAAAGCAAGTGTCATGTCTGACAAAGCAGCACATTAATAAGTGATTACACATAGTATATGCACAAGTATCACTCAGTTTACCATAATGCTTGACTCTGAGACTGCAAGAAGATCTGTATCAGTAGTTCTCAGTTCCATATAATGCAAATTCACAGGTCCGCAAACAAGCAATTTGCATCTCTTTCTGTTCAGACATTAGATATTTGTATACAAAAATAATGTTTTTTTTTGTTTTGTTTCTATTTTACTTTAAACCTCACATCAAAAACAAGAATGTAAAATTACAAATGAGTGAAGGAAGTAAACATAAAAGGAATTGTGCATTCCGACAAATACACTGAGGATTTGCTGCTTCAGTTAAAACAATCCGGTCAAACAAAGTACTGTGAGCTTGTCTCACTTTAAAAATGTAGAAGGTAATATGATAAGCCTTAGTAATGTGTTTCAAGATGTTGTTGTGTCTTTCGGCTTTTCCTGGTTAGGGGTCGCCACAGCGGAACTCCGGTCCGCTAATGATTGGCAGTAGATTTTTACATGCTGGCTTGCCGGGCCTAATGCACAACCTTTAACGAAGGAATGCCCATTCACGCATGTCGCCACACAGAAGACGCTCTAACTGAGAATCGAACGGGCAACGTAATGTGTTTCAAGATGTACTACTCAAATATTTCAAATATTGTAAATAAGAAATTAAATCTGCCAAGTAAAATTTAAGTCACTTTATAGTGATTTTTGTACAAGATAACAATATGAATTGCATTTGTATGTTAGTAAAGTGAAAAATTGGTTCTTAATACATAAGTCAGTAATTAAAGAAAAGTATTAAAATAAAAAGCTTAAAGTAATACAACTTAAGTATATTTAAGACCTTGTACACCAACCCAGTCTTGAATTAAGTCTATAAAGAGTGCAAATCTGCACTGATTAATCATCACTGTATCTGTAAGACACCAGGTTATTGATGGCAGTCCAAGTTGCATGCATCTGTACAACAGCACCAGCTTAATGAATCTGAATTGTAAACCAAGTTCTTAATAAGCAAATAATTTAAATGTCAACAATCTTACAGCTAGTAAAAGCAGTACAAAAAAATCAACAGGTTTCATTTCACGTAGTTAAGTTGTAGGACTATCATAACATAATTCCTCTCTTCAGACATATTTGTCAAACTTGCATTTCTCGGGTAATTTATTTCTAGTCAATTTTGTAGATAAATTATATTTGTCTGACTCACATTTCTCTGGTAATTTATTTATAGTCAATTGTGTAGGTAAATTATAGTTTTGCAAAGGGATATATTGTATAGTAGTTTAAAGTATCAGTGGAATAAATACAGTTTTAAGTGCCTAAAGTTACAAAGGAACTGTTATTGTTGCAAAACTAGCACTCTATGGTGGTAGTGATGGTGCTTTTTTTAGGTACTTCATCTTTTATGTCCAAAAAATACTTCATCACAAAAACAAGGCAAAGGAATAAATGTAAAAAAACTGCACGACCACCGATAGAAAACTTAATCATTTTAGTTCAATAAAAGGTGAGCACTTTTGTGAAATCCTTCACTTTATCAGACAATAGTAAAGTACATTAAACTGTAATTTAAATACCATTAAACACATTCACCTATCTCAAAAAAGTGCATTTCACTTTGTTAGGAAACAAATCAACTAAATCGCTAACAAATTGAAATTGTTAAGGACAGTATGTAAGTATTGTTTTAAAGTCTATTATGTCATAATAAAAATCATCCTTAGAAAATATTTCAAGAAAATATTTAAAAATGTATATAGCCATGCCTGTTCATCTTCTTAATCTACAAGCTTCAATAATGGTTTTAATCACATGTGATCATTTCTTTTTTGTTGGAGTTGATACTTGAACTTAATGTTTTTGTGTTCAGCCATTGTTATTATCTGCAGACCTCTGGCATAGCGATGGGTACTTCATGTCCCAGTAGCTATGCCAATATGATCATGGCACAGTGGGAGATGCAAATTCATTCAAATTGAAGATATTCATCATCTCACATTCAGTTTCATCATTTTGTTGATGACATGTTTTTATTATGGGGAGGTAGTTTTCTAGATTAATTAGTTTTATTGACTATCTAAATAATAGTATGTTGTTTTTAAGATTTACTCTGCATTATTCACAGACACAAATCACATTTTTAGATGTATTAGTGAGTAGGAAAGAAGATGGGAATTTTCTTACAGGTCTATAGGAAAGGAAAGAATGCCACTGTGTGGCATTATTTCATCGCTCTAGTATGCACCTTAGTCATATATTTAGGAACATTGTTAAAGGTCAGACAATGAGGCTTTCTCATCTATACGTTGGCAGTGAATTCCATAGAGGCCTGGAGGGCCTACATTTCGATTTTTGTAGGCAAGGTTATAAACCCAAAGAGGTGCAGAAAGGAGTTGAGTCAGCACTTATACTCAGGGAAACAGAAGTAAAGTCATATTTTTCTAGCCCATTTAAATTGCAGGAACAGCATACTCAGAAGTGGGCGAGGCCTTTAGCAGTTCCACTCACGATTAGTAGTGATGATAGAACAAAAAAAGAGGTAATACGACTACACTGGAATGTTTTTCATACAGATGAGACCATCAAGAGAATAGTAAGCTTGGTCCCCAGGTTTTATTTTAAGAATAAAATGTCACTGAAAAGGAAGTTATGTTATCCAAAGAATGAGTAAGAACAATTAATAAGTAGGGGTGCGCCAGGGACAGTTAAATGCCAAGCATGCTCGTTTTGAGAATTTATAGATGGTAGTGCGAAGTTTGTACATCCAGACAATGGATGTATAAGTTTTCAGTAAGAACTACATGCAGTAGTGGGAACTTAGTTTACATGGCACATTGCGTAGCTTGTGGTTCATCCAACACAGGAAAAACTAATAGGACGTTGCAGGAAAGAATAAGGGATTACTTATACTGTTCTCACAAGGGTCACAAATATAGTGCCATTGCAAAACACATGATTGAAAATGGACATACACATATCTTTAGCTTTTTAGTTATTGCTAATATTACAGAGAATGAGCGATTAGGTGATGTACGCAATAAGACTGAAAGGGTGGAGCTAAGGTGGATCCTTAGGCTTAGGGCTCATTGTGGGTTGGGTCTTAATGATCATGTGATATTAAAACTATTATTGAAGGCTCGTAGATTAAGAAGATGCACGGGCATGGATTTATACATTTTTAAATATTTTCTTGAAATATTTTCTAAGGATGATTTTTATTATGACACCATAGTGTTTGGAATTGATAAGGATAGTATGTATGCATTGTTTTAATTTGTTAGTGATTTAGTTGATTTGTTTCCTAGCAACATGAAATCCACTTGTTTGTGATAAGTGCATGTGTTTGCCTTTTAGTATTTAAATTACAGTTTAATGTATTTTAATATGGTCTAATGAACTGAAGGATTTCATGAAAGTGCTTACCTTTTATTGAATTAAATTGATTAAGTTTTTTATTGGTGGTTGAGCAGTTTTTTTTACATCTATTCCTTTGCCTTGGTTTTGTGGTAAAGTATTGTTTGGACATTGTTGATTGTTCATACGATTTATCACCAGGAATACTTCTACATATACATACTTTATTTTTCATGTTTTAAGGATATATGAAGTTCTGTGTGTGCCATGCTTTTTTGTTTGTTGCTGAAGCCCAGTAATCGTTGCCGCCTGTATTACGACTATAGGCCTTGAATTTGTATCGGTTGTAGACTGTGAGAACAGATTTTGCAAAGTGGAATGTTTTTTTGAAACTGTGTGCAGAAGTCTTCTCACAGATGTCCTTCAAGGATGCATCTGCAGTCCTTACAAATGGGTTTCCTGTCGTCAGGCAGCCCTTCGGTCGGCCGGATTCCAAAGTCTGGGTCTGGCTTCGGCTGGTGTCGCACTTCACCCGACGTCATTGCTGCAGTTACTCGGGTATAAAGGCATCAGCCGACGCCATTTTCCTCAGTCTTTCTTGCCGCGTGGTGCCCGAAGCAGAAGCTGTTCGCAAGTGCTGGTCGGTCAGAACCAGAGATTACTACTACCGAATACTTCTACTACTACCGAAGACTTCTAAAAAGCTAAGTACCCCGTTGGGGACTCTTTCTTGCCTCAGCCGATGTCAGAAAAAGTGAATAATTGTTTAACTTGTGGGAAACAAATACCTCATAAAGATTTCCACTCTTACTGCTTACCTTGTTTAGGCCCAGACCACGACGTAGCAGCTTGTCTAGCCTGTGCTTCTTTTAACCGACAGACGCTTAGACGTCGGTCGGAATTTGCTGAGCAGTTTTTCGGCTCTGATTTTGCTTATATTATACCGTCGGATCCTCCGACTTCACAAATATCCAAAAAACGCAAGGAAAAGGACCGACACTCGCGGTCTGTGGTTTCGGCCGAAACCGCGGTTAAGACAACCGTGAGTGTCTCGGTTTCGGCTGAAACCGAGCAAGCGGTTCTTCCTTCAGCCGAAAGCTTACCTTCTACCGAGGCCTCTTCCAACCTGGTGGAATCGGCTTCTGAAATCCAACCTGCAGTTGTGGTTTCTCAGGAATTATCTGACACTATTCCCTTGGATATTTCAACCCCTGCACGTGGAGCTGCTAGGCCTCCTGCAGCCATGTCCATTAAGGCCTTTGCCAGGGCTAAAGCAGCTAAAGCTACTAAATCTGTGCCTGTTAAGACCCCCTCTCACAGGCCTAGCTCCAGTTCCCAAATGCTTAGTTTAGCAGAGGATCTCTTTTCTTTAATCCGGGGATCCCAACCTCTCCCAGACAGGGCCTCTCACCCATCTCCAGAGAAGAGGCCTAGAGCAGAGCCCCCTGAGCCAGTTTCCACAGATGATTCCTCTGATGATTCAGATAATACAGACCCTCCAGAGGCTCCTTTTTCCCCTTATGAAGACTCTGATGCTGAAGAGTCCATCCCTTCTGCCTCTCCACCTGAGGAATTTTCCTTTGGGGAAACCTTGCATGCTATGAGGGAACAATTTCAGTGGCAGGGCCAAGATTTTTCAGACTCCAGAAAAAGGCTTAGAACCTTTTTGCATTTACCACAACATAGGCCTTTAGCTATACCTCCAGTTCTGTCTGTTGTAGATGATGCATTTAATGATGCTTGTACTGCTCCTGATTCATTACCTCCAGCCCCTGCTAAGCCCGATAGGTTCTACAGGGTCCCGGACACTCATCAGCATTTATACAAGGCTCCTTTTGCAGATCCCGAGACTATCTCCCAGGGGCCCAAGGCTGTAGCATCTACCTCTGCCAAAAATCCCCTCCCCTCTGAAAGGGAATCCAGGTCCTTAGAGAGATGGGGTAAAAAAGTTTACACTTCTGCTACTCTGTCAGCTAGGGCCTTGAACTGTCAATTTTATATGATCCAGTATCAAGAATTTATGCTAGACCAGTTAACCAAAAAACTGTCCTCTGATGAACCTTTAGACAAGAAATATGTTCAGGAAATGGTACATAACATTCAGCAAGTTAGTAACCATTCTTTAAAATGCGGCTATGATGCACTGGAGGCTTCCTTTAGATCAGCCATGACTGGCACAGTTATCAGAAGGCATGCATGGTTAAAAGAGCAGGCCTTACCGGACCATGTCAAATCAAAACTATTAGATGCTCCCATGGATAAGATCAATTTGTTTGGCTCTCCTGCACAACAGGTGCTGAAGAAGATGGAAGAGAAGGCAAAATCTGTCCAAACAGTGAAAGATTTCTTACAGGTCCAACCGCCAAGGTTTAGCAGGAATTGGCCCTCCAAGAATTGGTCCTTTCCAGACTCCTCCAAAGCACAGAGAGGCTGGAATAGGCGTTCAAGAGGCAGAAGCCAATCCAGAGGTGCCTACAGGGGACGCCAGTGGCAGGGTAACAACCAGCGAGGCACAGACACAGCCACCACCACTAATACAGGACAATCACAGTGACTTGGCTCTGGCACCGCCTACCAGGGAACAACTAGAAGCACCCTTAGGCGGAAAGCTAGCTTTATTTACAAAGAACTGGCATTACATAACAAGAGACAAGTGGATTTTGCAGACAATAGACCAAGGTTACAGGTTTCACTTCCATACTCTACCAGGAAAGAGAGGAATGCCAAACCTACCTCCAAATCAAAAGGCAGAAGCTCTACAACAAGTAAATCAATTATTAAAGATGGGAGCTGTGGAAAAGGTACCACATATGGAGCAAGGAAAGGGCTTTTACTCCAGACTCTTCCTAGTACCAAGGAAAGAAGGCAAATGGAGACCTATTCTCGATCTGTCCGCTTTAAACACATTCCTCATTGTTCCAAAATTCAAAATGCTGACCCTACAGCAGCTTCTTCCCATGCTGGGCAAGGAGTCTTGGCTGGTAACTCTAGATCTCAAGGAGGCATACCTGCACATCCCCATACGACCAAATTGCAGAAGATACCTCAGATTTCTTGCAGGATCAGAGCATTATCAATTCTCAGCATTGCCCTTTGGCTTATCTACTGCGCCCAGAGTGTTCACGAAATGCCTGGCATCAGTAATCGCTCATTGCAGGCTTCAGGGGATCCAAATCTACCCTTACCTGGACGACTGCCTAATACAAGCGGACAACAAAAACAAGCTAGCAGAAGACTTGAAAAGAGTCATTTACCTTCTACAAGCCCTGGGATACACAGTCAATATAAAAAAGTCAAGGCTGATACCATCCCAAAAGATAACCTTTTTGGGTGCGGAGCTGGACACATCCAAACAAATGGCATTCCTAACAGTAGAAAAACAGGAGCAACTCTCCCTCTACTTCTTGGCATTAACAAAACAAAACCATCTAACAGCAAGAAAAGTCCTACAAGCATTGGGCTTCATAGCATCCTGCATAATATTGGTACCACATGCCAGACTGCATATGAGAAAACTACAGTGGTACCTAAGGAATTTATGGTCTCAGCACAAGCACTGCCTGAAACATTGCACAAGACAAATTAACCCAAATTTATCCCAAAGGGTTAAGGACATTATCTTAGAAGCTCGCAGACCTTCAACAAGGAAAACCTATTCAGCAAAATGGAAAAGATATCTCCTTTGGAGTACTGCTAAAGGGGAAGATGTGTCACTGGTAAACATAGCCAACATCCTGGAATACTTGGCAGAGCTATTCCACAAAGGCCTGTCCTACTCTTCCATTAAGATTCATGCCTCAGCTATTTCAGCAGAATATGACTTGGATCCTCCAGTCTTCCAACATCCTCTGCTCAGGCAGTTTCTGAGAGGAATTAAAAATGTAAAACCTCCTAGGAAGCCACCATTACCTGCATGGGACTTGAACTTTGTGCTAGAAAAATTGACACTACCTCCTTTTGAACCAGCAGCAACAGCAGAATTGCAATACTTATCATGGAAAACTGCTTTCCTGCTGGCAATCACTTCAGCAAGAAGGGTTTCTGAACTACAGGCATTAATGGCAGTACAACCCTTTCTGATCTTCCATCAAGATAGAGTGTCCATGAGAACAAATCCTACTTTTATGCCTAAGGTGGTCTCCAGAGTATTTTTAAATCAGGCTATCCACCTACCTACATTCTTCCCCAATCCACAGAACAGGGGAGAAAGACTGTTGCATACCTTGGATGTACACAGACAATTACGCTACTACCTGGACAGGACCAAGAGCAATAGAAAAACTGACCAGCTTCTGGTAGCATATGCAGCAGGAATGGAAGGGAAAGCAATTACAAAACAGACAATATCTAAGTGGATAGGAAATTGCATTAGATTTTGTTACTCCTACCATGGAAAGAAAACTCCAGAAAACATCAGGCCTCACTCTACAAGAGCTACAGCCACTACCACAGCTTTTCTACGAGGAGTGGCTACCAAAGACATTTTAGAGGCTGCTACTTGGAGCTCCGTGCATACATTTGCCAAGCATTATAATTTACCTTTATACTCTAGATCCCGAGCAGGTTTTGCCACTGCTGTTTTGCAAGGGATCTTAACTACACCATAATTCTATCTTTCCTCCTCCCCCAGTTTGGCTATGGTATTCTACCCATTTGTAAGGACTGCAGATGCATCCTTGAAGGACATAGTACAGTTTTGTACCTACCATAAATGTATATGTCCGATAGGAATGCATCTGCAGTCAGGATTACCCACCCTCCTTCCCCTCTGTGGTACTCCTAGGGTATTTGCCCCTCTTATAGCTAGCTGGGGGAATCTATTATGGTGTATTTGTTTGTATATATGTACATAAATGCTTATTTTTTGGTTTGCTCTCTAATATTTTGAACCATTGGCATTTATCAAAATTTAGCCTTCCTAGAGGGCACCTGGCATCTGGGGCAAGAAACACTGAGGAAAATGGCATCGGCTGATGCCTTTATACCCGAGTAACTGCAGCAATGACGTCGGGTGAAGTGCGACACCAGCCGAAGCCAGACCCAGACTTTGGAATCCGGCCGACCGAAGGGCTGCCTGACGACAGGACAACCCATTTGTAAGGACTGCAGATGCATTCCTATCGGACATCTACATTTATGGTAGGTACAAAACTGTACTTTCCTGACCTGGTTAAGGTTTTAATACAGAAAGTGGATTTTTTATTTTATTTATTTATTTAACATTTGTTGACTGTGAAAGTCTGACTGGGACAGAGCCTATTTTCAGGGGAGGCCTAGGGAGAAACGCTTCCCATGCATGTCTTTGGAATGAAAATAAACAAGTAAATAAAATAAAATGAAGCCAAGCAGAAACGTAGACTGTGGGTCGGAGACTGCCTTTCATAACAGGGATTGATAAACTGTAGGCAAAGCAAAAGGAATGGGGAGTAATAAAAGAAAGACCAGCTGTGGTTGAGGTTTTAATTGAGTCTAGAATAGATGATGTGGTTAGAAATGGGAAACTGAGGGATGTTTGTATGGCTCCGAAGTATGTAACAAGGTCTAGAAGATTTGTGGTTTTTGCATAGAAGTGTTTGCACGGGTATTTTTATACTCCAAGTAAACTTAAGATAATTTTTCCAGAGGTAGACAGCAAATGCTGGAGGTGTGATGAGAAACAGAAGGGGTGCTTGTGAACATGTTTTTTTTTTTTTGGGGGGGGGGGGTGTAATGAGTTGGAAAATTTTAAAAATTCCCAAAGGGTACTTTGTCAGAAACATCAAGGGAGCAAATTATTGTTACTAAGAAAATTATTTCTTTTGCGCTGGGTTATAGAAGTGAATTGCATAGGTAAAGTAAAGTCCTACTAAGCTTAATGCTGTTTGTTGCCGTGAAAGCAATTACTAGAAAATGGAAATCAAAATCTAAACCAACAGTAACTGAATTATTGAATGTTGTAAAGGAAAAAAGAACTGAAGGTGGGATCATTAGAAAAGCGAAGGAGCAAACTACACAGAAATAAATGGAATTTGTGGGAATAATATGTACAGAATATATTCAGGAGGAGAAGGAATGAAATTTCTGGGAAGGTAGGACTTGAACAATCTGTGCAATATTGAAGTAGATAATTGTTTAAAAAATAGCATAATATCTATAATCCATTATCATGATGTGTAACATTGGTTGAGTATCGATGTGATGGATGATGGAGTTCTAGGCTATAGCTCAGTTAGGACAGTGCAGAGGAAGAAAGTAAACTGTGCACATTCTTTCTTTTCTTTGCAAAAGAATGTTGCCTTCACAGGCAGAATGTTGCTGTTATTAGCTCTTTATCTTGTGTGGGCATATATTAAAATTGTACAAATTTTGGATAATTGTGCTCAAACCACATCAGTTGATTTTTTTTTCTCTCTAAATTTTTTTCATGTGTGAATATTTTTTTTTTACTATTGCAGTATACTTGATTGTAATGTTTGCTGTGTGTAATTTGTAAATGAGTTAATTTGTTTTTAATCACTACAAGAGTATTCCTAAAGAAGACTCGGAACTGAGGTTTAGGCAGCTGACCAGAGAGTACCAAGCTCTCCAGAGAGCATATGCACTACTTCAGGAACAAGTTGGTGGAACGCTTGACGCAGAAAGAGAAGCTAAGGTAAGAGGTATATTTTCTGAATTTCTAAAAAAAAATCATTGGTTTTCCATTCAGCTTTAAATCTGCACATATAGAGAAAACACAGACTTAATAAATTGATCTTAACATTGTATAATCTGATTGATGTATTAAGTAAAGCCCTCCTGCTGGATTTATTTTTTGTGCAGATTTTTTTGAGATAGGCTGTTGACATATTAATGCTTTACATTAAAAAATTAATTCTCTTCTGATTTGTAAAGGCCAAACTGTCTCCCTTATTAATCCCGGTGAAGTATGTCTTGTTCCATAAGCTGAAAATGAATAACCGGTAGACTGGAACTGATCCTTTCTGTGACAGTTTACTGTAGTAACCTGCACTTGTTCTTTTCACAAATTAGTGTTTGGGACTTTAAGTAATACAACAATTCATATATAATTTGATTCAATTCTTAATAGTACTGAAAAGCACCAGCTAATTGGCTGAATATCTCTACACGGAAGCTTAGAGTTTTGTATACTGTTGACTGTGATGTATGAAATGTATATTGATAAAAATAAAGGTGAAGATTCAGAGGTGACCGGGCTTTACTAAAGGGGTGTCTTGAAACTTTACATGGTAAGGGGTGATTAAGCTTTTCTTATATTTGTAACACATGATTCTAGTGCCAGAAACCGGTGCAGTATGTTGCAGTTCCACTGAGTAGACATGAGTACATTATTGTAAGTATCATCGGTGTCTATTTTCAATGTGACAAACCAGAGCAGATGCTGTGCACTTGTTGCTGGGACATTACCAACCGTGTGTGCGCTGAGAAGCAGTTAATCAGCACTGTTTCTGTTCACCAGTGACTTACTCTTATGGTAATGATGCAGGAACTTTAACAATTAACGTGATTTTCAAACCTTTTCTACTCTTACCTTTGCACCATGGCATGTGGTACAAAAGCATTTTCTTGTTGTATTTCAGCAAAAAAAACAATTTTAAAAATAAGATTTCCATACAGTGATGTCACTGAGGAAAAACAGTAGACTTTAATCTTAGTGGCATGTTGCTTTAATGAGCCCACCACGCTTGCACAAAGGTTCCCCATTAAAGTCTATGGATGCAACACACTTTATCCCACTGTAACATCACACTAGTAAATGCTAACTTTATTTTGGCTGGGGTTTAATAAAACATTTACTAAGTATTTTATTGAAAAATGGCCCAAGATTGCCTTAGAGCCCTGTCTCTATACTCTGTCACCTGGAGGTTGTTGAGAGGCGAGCTGTACTTGGCATATAAAGCATCCTTAGATCCAGCCCTGATGGAGCTTTTGCACATTCACAAAACAAGTAGCACCAAGCACACTAAATCCAGGGATTTGAACTTTGTTTGCAACATAAGTAGAACATGCTAGCAAAACAGATATGTGAATTAAAGGATTCCCATGTTCTGGAATAGGCTCCACATCCATGTGAAGCAGAGTCCATCCATAAATCTATTTAAATGTAACCTTGGATGGGAAATCACAAATTCATCCACAAGTTGACCTGCACGTCTCTTATACAGACTATAACAAAAGTAATTAAAGTTTGCATTGTACTGGTGTTAACATTTTTCAAATATATTACTCAACCAATAACCAAACCAGCGGTCCTGCTGTAAAACCACACAAATGTAGACAAATAATACCCGCTCTGTGCTGAGACGGAAAAAACACTTTATTGTATATTTGTTTTTTTATTATTCAGCTTTTAAAACATTAAAAACAACGCAGAAACTAAGCACTTTCACCCTGTCTACTAGGGCTTCTTCAGAGTTATTACTCAACCACCCAAATAAGATTCAATCAGACTCTGTCTTAGTCTTATTAATGGCCAATTGTTCCATAAAGTCAGCCATTTTTTCTTGCTCATCTTGAAAGACTGAAACAAATGTATAGCACCATTTTCCAATCAGATGGCAAACTAAGCCCTTTGTGGCCGGTACATAATCAAGAGCTATTTGGTTTTGTAAGGTGGTGGCTCATACTTCAGTCAATTCCCTATTTGCCATGCAAATGTGTTCCAATGTCTTATTAGCCATTTCATCTAATATAAGGGACAACTGATTCACTTCATGCGCAGTTCGCAATATGCCATACTGTGGAGAAAGGGTATGGCCCTCTTATTGCGCAACCTTCCTGCAGATGTAGAGAAAGAATGAAAACGAAACTGGTGTCATTTATCCTACATAACAACAACCAGACCAGTTTCTGGGTAACCAGGGGTAGGCATGGTCTCCACAGATGTAATACTTTTCCAATATTCCCTTGCCTTTTACCCAGTCATACATCTTTGTTCCAAGCTCTAGCAGTATAGTCTCATCATGGGTGTTCTCGCAACTGCTGTAACCTACTCCCTCCTTCTCTGGCATAACAAGTATCACCTTGTGTTAATTCAGCTAATTCAAAATACATTTGCTTAGTCCAATTTGTAATGTTACACCAAGTTTGGTTTTCTACAGCAATTAGCATTTCTAAATCCGTCTTTTGCAAAGGACCAGGTAGCATTGGAATGCCCCCCTTGGCATCATGGGGAAACAAATCCAAACACTCAGCAGCTGTAAGCATTTAGGACAGTGGCATATTGATGCAGCATTCTAAAAAACAAGATTTCTCTTTTGTCCATCGGAAGCAGTAGAAGGAGGAGACCTAGTGATTTTATCAGAAAGAGGTGCCATTTTCCATGGACTCTGCAGATGTCAAGCAGGTTTTCTTGCAGTCCGATGCATGGACCCCAGTTCAGTATTCCAGCACACACACTACTGCAGTATGAGTAGTTAGGAGGATGAGATAAGGTCCCTTCCACCATGGCTCAAAAGAAGATATGGGCTGGAGCACTTTCACATAGACCGAATCACCTAGCAGTAAGTCATGACTGGGAACTGTTGCCAGTTGAAGAGCTTAAATGGTGCATTTATGAAAAGTCTGTAAGATAGAAACACGTTTTTAACAATAGTTCAGCAAAGCTTCATCTGTAAATACTAATTCACATTTTCTTTCTGATGGGGAAGGTGGTGGGATGGCCCATAAGAAATTCATGAGGACTTGGTTTATGACTAGCGTTTACAGTTTCTTGCATACTCATCAGAGTCAGAGGCAAAGCATCTGTCCATTTTAGCCCCTTTTTACTACAAGCTTTGCTAATTCTGATTTTGAGTCAGGTTAGATCTTTCAACAAGACCAGGTAACTGTGGGTGATAGGGCGATGTAACTGTAAAGAAATTAACACACACAACAATTTCTTAACAATTTTAGCAGTGACGTGAGTACCTCTATATAAATTAATGATGTTATGTAGTCCTGTCTCGCCTACATTCTTACCCGTGGGTTCAGAGTCGAATATCTGCTCCAACTCAGCCGACTTTTTTAGCTCTAAATCTTTCATTGGCTGGGCTAAGCAGGTATCCCATGGTGCACTGCTCCATGTCCCCAGATCTCATTTGCCGCTCGTGTAGCTCGGACGTGGTCTCGCTTGGCTGTGGCTAAGTACCATTTTTCTTGTCTTGAAAGAAAAGTTTTGGTTCATAAACAAAAAGCTATTTTCATAGCTATTGTCTCTAGTGTTATTTGAAGTTGTGATAGTGTACTTGTTTTGTGTGGTATCCCGCTGACTGTTCCCTCGGGCTAGGCCCGTTTTCAGTTAGAGGACCTAGTCCTTCTCTGGTTGCTTTACTGTGTGTACGGTCTAAACCGTTTTAAGTTAGAGGTTTACGCTTTCCCTTTCCTTGGGGTCATCAACCATTTTTGATTAGAGGTTTTTGACATTGCTTCTCTAGTGTGTGTGTTTAATCGCTGTTTATTTGTGGTTCCTGTGTCTTTGTGGTGTGAGCATCTGCGAGTTCTTGTCAGACTTGTTTTTGCGTTGTTTGTGTAGTTGTGAAGATGTCCAAAGATTCCAAGGAGCACAAACCTTCGGGTTTCAAAAAGTACTCTAAATGTGGGTACAAAATGTCCATCACCGATGGGCATTCCATTTGTGTCTATTGCCTGGGAGCCATTCATCTGCAGGAGTCCTGCAGTTTTTGCCATGCATTCAGTCCTAGAGTTCTCCAAGAGAGAAAGAATAAGCTGATTTTAAAGGGACTCTTGAACCCCTCTTTTGAAGAGGCTATGGATTCGTCTACCAGTGGTAAGTCAAAATCTGCCAAGTCTAAAAAGAGATCTCCGGCTCTGCCAGCTTCATCGGAGCCTCCGGAGAAAGTCTCAAAAATTGCATCGACCTCCTCAGCTCCACTGTCCTCGGGGCCGCAGGAAGTGTCGGTGTTGACGGAACCGGCGTCGGCTCCAATTATATTGGAACCTCTTAGGAGCCGATCGCCCAGTCTCAGACCAGTTTCTCCTGAGAGGAGATCTTGATCTCCCTCCCTGTCCTCCAAATCCTCCAGGACCCTTTCGGAAGTGGATGTTGATAGGGTGGTCCAGAGGCTCCTCCAGTCACCAGTTTTGGCAAAATTATTTTTGGCTCCGGCCCAGTCGGCTCTGGAGCCCATCCCGACCCCTTCTTCGATCATTCTTCCTCCGAGCATATCTCTGTCTTTGGAGCCGGAGTGTCCCGCGCCGTGTGATGTTCCTAGGCCGGTTCCGATGGCCCCTTTGGCTCCATCGGTACCGACATTGGCTACGACCTCGTCGGCTCCGTCCTCGGGGTTCGGGACTTGGGATTCTTCTGTCAGGCCCGAGGGGGACATCTCGGGGCTTATTTCAGTTCCAAGTCTCCCTCTCGGTGCTTCGGCTTGGGGAACTCCGACCCCTGTCATGGCCTCGGAGGCTGGTCGCCCCTCTGACTCGGGGTGGGGGGGGCAACCTTCAAGGCTATGTGGACCGAGCGGGCCAGATCATCAGCTACATCAGGCGGGTCGGTCACTCTGTCCCCCACCACTCCGGTGAGAGCCTCTGATCACCACCTATCCATGGACAGCAGAGCACCAGGACCTAGGGATACCCCTACAGGTGGTCCCCAAATTTCTGAGGGCCCCTCAGAGTTCGTGCCTGAGGAGCCCCTAGAAAGAAAACGTGCAAGAGGAAGCACATAGACTCCCAGGATGAGTCCCTCACCTCTGATACTGACCTTGAGGAATCGGCGGGGTCTCCCAAGTCATCCTTTGATGATGTTTCCTTCTCCGACATCCTGGAGATACTGAAACAAAGAGATGACTGGCCGTCCAAAGCCCCTTCCGAGGAGGAGTCAGTATTCCTTAAGGCTTTTGGTGCTCAGCCCTCCGCCTCCTGGGTGTCCCCACCCTTTGACAAGCTCCTTGATCTGATATGTCGAAGAGTGTGGGAAAACCCTGATTCTGTGCAGCCCATGCCCAGGCGTCCCAACAAGTTTCTTTCCGCCCCCCAGGGCAAAGAGTTTCTGTCCAAGGGAGTCCCTGTAGATGCCATGGTGGTGGCGGCAGCCACTCAGAAGGAAGTAGCAGAGTTTTCTTCTTCCGTCCATCCTCCTAACAAGGAGTTTAGGACCATGGACCAGTACGGGAAGCGTACCCTCTCGTCAGCAACCTTTACCTTACGGTCGCTGAATTACCTGTCTCACTTCACTCGGCTCCAGAGAGACTTCCTCAAGGAGTTAGGAGATACTTTTGTGGGTAACGTCCCTGAGGTGGTGGCCCAGACGGTCAACGCCCAGGTCTCTACCCTCAATTCCATTGTCAACTCGTCCATGCGGCTCATTTCGTATGCAGCCAAGGGAGCGAGTAGGGCAGAAAGCTCAGGAGTCACCCTTAGAAGGCAAGCCTGGCTGCGCCTGTGTCACTTTGCGGAGGCCTTCAAGTCTTCCTTCACTGACGCCCCCTTTGATGGTTCTTCTTTGTTCAGGATCAAAGTGAAAGACACCCTCATCAGGTGCGAGCAAGAGGGAAAGACTCTGTCTGCCGTAGGGGTCCATTTTTCCCTTCCTTCTAGGCCTTAACCCAAGGCCCAGTGGGGGGGGAAGATGTGGTTCAAGAAATCACAGAGGGTTTTTCCTGCCGCACAAGGTGAGCGCCCCTCCAGAGGCAGAGGAGGGGGAGGTTATTTAGGGAGAACGCCGCCCCAGAGGCAGAGGGGGCCCCTGCAACTCGAGAGACCGCGATTCCTTTCACGGCTCTCCCTACTCTCGTTCCTGAGGGAGTGCCCAGCTGTGCTTATCCGGAGCCAGTTGGGGGACGAATTTCCTTATATCCGGAAGCCTGGGAAAGCATCACCCAGGACCGATGGGTATTACGGATATTTTCCGGAGGTTATCTCATTCCGTTTGTCAGACCACCCGTCAATCAGAAAATTCCCAGACGTTCCACCCAGTCAAAGGGTCAAGCAGCCTCAGAGGTTTCAAAGCTGCTAGAAAAAGGAGCCATTCAGCATGTCCCCTCAGACCAAATTGGATTAGGGACTTGCTCAAGATTCTTTTTGGTGCCGAAAAGAACAGGGGACCTGAGACCCATATTAGATCTCAGCCAACTGAACAACTATGTACAGAAGTCCAAGTTCTGTGTGGTCACACTACAATCAATTCTCCCATTGTTGGGAGAGGAGGTATGGATGTGCTTCATCGACCTCAAGAATGCTTACTACCATGTGAAAATGGACAGGGCATCCAGAGTCACCTACGCTTCCGTCTGGTAGCCAGTCATTTCCAGTTTCGAGCCCTGCCCTTTGGTCTCACCACAGCCCCCAGGGTGTTCACCAAGTGTATGGCGGTGGTGGTGGCTCACTTGAGACGTCAGGGATTCCAAGCGTTTCCGTATCTGGATGACTGGCTCCTTACCGCCCCCACCAGGCATCAACTAGTTCAAACCAGGGACGCTACCATCACTCTGTCACCAGTTGGGTATAACACTAAATTGGGAAAAATCTGCTTTATTGCCCTCGCAGCGTGTCACCTTTCTAGGAGCAGAATTAGACACCATTCGAATGCGAGCATTTTTACCAGAGGAGAGGATCAGAGTCTTACAACAACAGATACACATGCTGATGCCCCTGAGGAAAGCGAAGGCAAGATGGGTTCTCCAACTCCTAGGGACCATGGCAGCAACAATCATGTTGGTCCCTCTAGCGAGATTGCACATGAGCATTCTCCAATGGCTCCTCTTTGTTCAATGGTCTCTCCAAAGATTTCCACTTTCTCACCCCATTTTGCTCAAGGACAGATGCAAGCAGGACCTCGGTTGGTGGCTTTGCACCAACAATTTGGATGGGGGAAGGCCCTTCGTTCCACCCATCCCAGTTGCCACGGTGACCACGGACACCTCCCAGATGGGGTGGGGGGGTGTCATCTTGGCAGGACAGTCCAAGGCACGTGGCAAGAGCATGAGATACAGCTGCATATAAATGTCCTAGAGATGAGAGCAGTGCTACTTGCATTGCAGGCACTTCAGAGTGTTCTACCTCTAGGGACGATTGCAATACACTCGGACAACATGTCAGTGGTGTGGTATCTAAACAAGCAAGGGGGAACCAGGTCTTACCCTCTGTGCAGAGATGCCATGCGAGTGTGGCAGTGGGCAGTAACTTCCCAACGGTTTCTGGTGGCAACACACATTCCGGGGAAGTCCAACATGATTGCGGACAGGCTAAGCAGAGCTATTCTGATGCCTTACGAGTGGTCCCTGAATCGCCTGGTTGCAGAGTAAATCTTCAGCAGGTGGGGTCAGCCTTGCTGCAACCTTTTTGCCAGCCCCCTCAATGCAAAATACAGCAGCTGCTTCACTCTGATCCCCCCACAGGGGGGAGTCACCCAGGGACGCTCTGGTTCACGATTAGCCCTCTGGTCTGCTTTATGCTTTCCCTCCGTTTCCTTTGCTGTCAAACGTAATTCAGAAAGCGCAATCCTTGAAGCAGAATGATTCTGATTGCTTCACACTGGCCTCGCAAAGTCTGGTTCCCCTTTCTTCAGCCATACATGGTGGGCACTCCTTGGATTCTGGACCCTCAACCAGACTTACTGACACACATGTCGGGACAGTTTCACCCCTCCCTGATGACCCTCCGGCTGACAGCCTGGCTACTCCACTTCCATCATTAGTTAGACTTCATAAATTCTCACCAGAAGTGGTTCATATATTATTGTCCTCTCATAAGCCATCTACTAGGAAGATTTATTCTAGCAAATGAAAGAGGTTTTCTATCTGGATGCATACCCGAGGCATTGATCCTTACACGGCTCCAATCGCTTCAGTCTTGGAGTTTTTGTCTATGCCTTTCCATCAGGGTTCCACATCAGCTGCCATCAAAGTTCAATTGGCAGCGATCTCTAATTTTCATGTCGCCAATGAGCCTAGTCTCATGGCTCATAGACTATGCAAGGCTTTCCTGAAGTGTACTCTGTTGCTCTGTCCCCCGGTCTCCGAACCAATCATGCCCTAGGATCTCAATTTTGTTCTACAAGCCCTTACTTTACCACCTTTCGAGCCTGCAGCTACCTGTGAATTGAAATTCTTGACCTGGAAAACAGCCTTCTTAACAGCAATCACTTCAACAGGGCGAGTTTCAGAAATTCAAGCCCTCTCCATCAAACCTCCATACTTAATCTTCCATAAGGACAGGGTTTCTCTTAGACCAAACACTTCGTTCCTTCCTAAAGTGGCTTCCGTGTCTAATCTTAATCAATCCATTGAGTTGCCTGTGTTGGCTTCCGTGTCTAATCTTAATCAATCCAATGAGTTGCCTGTGTTTTTTCCTCACTTTTCAAACAAGGCAGAATTTAGATTTCATCAGTTGGATGTACACAGACAATTACGCTTCTGTCTGCACCGAACAAAAGATATCCGGAAATCTGATCAACTTTTTGTTTCCTTTTTGGAAAACAGAATGGGGTCCCCGGTCTCCAAGGTCACCCTATCCAGATGGATATCCAGTTGTATCTCTTTCGTCTACCACGCAGGAGGAAAAGATCTGCCATTTCCGGTCAAGGCTCACTCTACTCTGGCTGTTTCTACATCTACAACCTTTCAAGCCAGATTGTCAATGAATGATATATGTGCTGCAGCTACTTGGGCTCCTCACACATTTGTTTCTCATTACAAATTGGATGTGGTTTCTAGGGGCAGGTCGTCCTTTGGCTCCACAGTTCTCAGGAGTATTTTCCTGTGAGCCACCCAGGGTGTAGGTGCTAGGGACGCTGTCCCATGGGTAAGAATGTAGGCGAGATAGGACTACATAACATCAAGAAGTTATGTACTCACCATAACGTTCGATGTATGTAGTCCATCTCGCCTCACATTCTTACTTACCCTCCCACCTTTCCCCCTTCCTGGAGGATTTGGAGGTTAGGTTGTTCATCTACAGAGTTCCCTTACTTGGCTTACTCTTTTACCTGGATGTTGTGTATGCATGGGGTACGAATGAGTTTTCGCAGCAAACTAGATCTGGGGATATGGAGCAGTGCACCATGGGATAGCTGCTTAGCCCAGCCAATGAAAGACTTCGAGCTAGAAAAGTCGGCCGAGTCAGAGCCGATATTCGGCTCCGAACCCATGGGTAAGAATATGAGGCGAGATGGACTACATACATCGAACGTTATGGTGAGTACATAACTTCTTGATATGAGGTATGCCGAACCTGGGAATAAATTCCTTTAGTAATTTCTTCATTACTGTTTCAGCATCACACTTTGCACATAGATAGGCTTCTACCCATGCAGAAAAAACACAGACAGTAACCATACAAAAGGTCCCCAATGTGTGGGTAAGGGAGATTTTTTTTTTTTATATATACAGGAAGTGCCATATTATGTGAGAGACAGGTATGACAATTTTGTACATAATGGTTAACTAAAGACTGAGAAAGAGGGGTAAACCAGTCCCACTGGATAAGATTAAGAAGTCCATGCTTATCGGTGTGATTCTGTAAGTGGTATGCCCTTATCAGCCAGAGTAGTACAGCCAAAATGCCACTATCCTGCCATCAGGTTGTCTCCATATTAAATCAGCACACGTTTTACAACCCACAAAGATCCACCTCTCTTTTCAGCTTCTGAAGCTTCACTATGTAAAGTAATCAAATCATTAAAAAAATGTTTTCAGTGACAGTGTCATCCAAACCAGCAACTTGCTTGGCTGCATAATCTGCTTACTGGTTACCTCTCATAGTGACAGTATCTCCTTTTGTATGAGCTTGCACTGCCTTTTGGTGACAGCAGAGCATTTAATAAATCTTTCACAAACTTTCCATTTTTTATTTCCTCAGTTCCCCAAAGTATTGGGCTACCCCAAACCCATAACTGCTGCCAGTATAAGTGTTCATAACTTTATCTGTTGCTATTTTACAGGCTTTGGTTAATGCAATCAATTCAGCACCTTGTGCAGAAGTGTAACCCCTTTCAGTATTTCCTGACACAATACTGTATTTTCAGTATATATTGAAATTCCTGCAATAAGGTTTCCATTTCTGTCAGTTTTACGTGATCCACCCACAAACAATTCTATTTTACATTGCCCTTTGGAGTAGGGGAAAGCACATGGTTAGTCACAATTACACAGTCATGCAGTTCACCATCTCCTGTCAGAGGCAAGAAGGATGCTGGGTTCAATACCTGGCATCACTCTGTGGTGATTGAAGGGTTAGAAATAAAAAAAACAATTCATATTTAGTTAATCTGGCAGCTGAAAGATGCTACATCTTCGATTTTTGCAACAGCGCAGGTACCGCATGGGTAACTGCAACTGTAAGTTTGTGTCCTAGGATTAATGCTGTGGATTGTTCTAGTATCAGTGCAGCTGCCACTACTACCTACAGGCAGACCGGTAATCCTGTAGTCACCAGAACTAACAATGAATTGTAATATGCCATAGGACTAAATGCATCACTTGGTTTTTGAACTAGAACTTCTGCTGCATACCCCGCCTTTTCATGACAGAACAAGGTGATAGGCTTCTAATTATCTGGGAGTCCTAAGGCTGAGGCTGTAGTAAGGGTTTGTTTTAGGAATGCAAAAGCACTTTCTTCATTTTCTTTTCACGTCAATGGCTGTGGTATGTCTTGCTTGAGCATTTCAGTCAGAGTTCTAGCAATTTCTGCGTAATTTGTTTCCCATTATCTAGAGTATCCATCCAAACCTAGAAAACTCGCAGATGCTTTTGAGTAACAGGTCCGAGTGCCTTTATAACAGCTTCAACACGTGAAGACAGGAGACACCTGTGTGTGACATTGTGTCCTAAATACTTGAACTTAGGTGACAACAACCAAAGTTTTTCCTTTATACTTTGTGCCCCTTTTTTGCTAATTCATTCAATAAATCTATTGTGTCCTGCAGACTGTTTACCTTCATTATCCAAAATCACATGTGCTTTTGAGTACTCCTATGGTCGACGTACTTCCATGAGAAGTTGGAATGCCAAATTCCATTATAGCTGACAGAAACACTGTACCTCGAAACTCCCTCCCGCTCTGGACCTAGGAACAAGCATCAACATGTGACCAGAAGGGGGAGAGATTGATCAGTCGAGAATGTCTTGTGTTCGGGATTCCATTGTTGGGGGTGTAGGGCATCTTGCAGGTGGACTTGAGCACATGTGATTCTCGATAATGATGATAAACTCCTGCTGAGAATGTGTTAATGTATCTAAAGCTATAAGTATATCATTTGCATATTGTACCAATTCAGGATTGCATAGAAACTCAATTTCTTCAAGGTCCTGCTTTAAAATCTGTGAAAAGATTGAGGGACCATCAACAAGCCCTTGTGCCAGTTACTGATACATATATTGAATCCCCCCATAAGTGAAGGCAAATAAATACTGGCTGTCTGGATGAATAGGGATGGAAAGGAAAGGCTGAACTTAAGTCTACTACAGAAAACCAAGTAGCCCACGGTGGTATGCAACTCAATATGGTTGCTGGATTTGGCACTACAGGGAAGGAAGGGAAGACAACCTGGTTGCTCTTAAATCTTGTTCAATCTGTATTACCTCTGCATGGCTTAACTGGAAAATGAGAGTATTACATCAAGTTCTTGTTTTTGCTATAATTCCCTGCTGAATCACAGATTCTATTAAAGGCTTGATTCCCTATTCTACCTTTGGTTTTAAAAGATACTGTGCTACACGAGGAAGTGGCTTCATAGGATCCACACACATTCTAACAGGTGTGGCAGATTTTAACAGATCTACCTCATTAGAATCTCTTGCCTATAAAATGTAAGGAACCTGCTGAAACAGTCCGTCGTCTGCACTTGACCATGGCTCTTCTGTTCTTTCCTCAGTAACACTAAGTATGGCAATGACTTCAGATTTGTCTGATTCATCTAAATAGATGCTAAATGGAGTGCAAAAGATAATGCATCCTAACTTTCAAAGCAGATCCTTAGCCATTAAGTTTGCTGGAGCCAAGGTGCTTAATAGAAAGGCATGCTTATTTTCAGTCGGTCCTAAAGAGACTGGAATAGGTTTAGATAAAAGAAAAACGGCAGGAGTGTTAGTGACACTCACTGCTAACACTTTTTCAGATGGTACTGGAATTTTACCGTGGTCACTTCTTTTCAACACAAATTGAGTTGCACAAATATCAATCAGAAATGGAACATCTGTTTGTCCTAGATTTAACAACTCTCTCATTTACCACATCCCTTCCCCTGAGTGTTGCAGTACATTCCCCTTTACATTTGCTGCCATTCTGGGGGTGAGGGTGGTAGAGAAACGTTGGAAGGAGTTTGATTTTGCCACTGCTGCACTTGTTTCTGTTGTGGATTAGGACTTTCTCCTTTCCAGTGTCTCATTTGTACACAGTTGTGACAAGCACCCCATCCCAACTTGATTTTGTTGAACACTCGTTGCTTGTCCTCTACCCTGTCTGCTTTGCTTGCCTGTGCCCCTGCCTCTACTCCTTCTTTCAGAACTCTGCATTTGCAATTGCATGAGTTTGTCTTCTGCTTATCTTCTCTTTTGTATCTACTTGAGCCACGTAGTGCTTAGCGTATTTAACTAACTTATCTATTTGCTTCTACCAAGTAACCTGATTTTGCTTATGCCTGCACATTAGGTAAGAGTCTGTGCACAAAAGCAGATTTGAAAGTTGCTTTAGCATTTGTCACTGGATCTGCAATACTGGAAAGTGCTAAAAATGCTTCCCTAAGTCTGCTAAAGTTATCAGCTGGTGTTTCTTCCAATTTGATTTAACAGGACATATTTTTAAAATTTATTGTAAGAGCTTCTCTCTGACTTCTGTTAATGCGTTCTTCCCCTCAGCAGCTGAGCAATTTGGGTCCCTTTCTGGGGCTAACCCGGCTTTGTATTTCAATTTTTCATATATGTCAGGCAGGTCTACATCTTTTAACAACTGTCTTAAATCTACCGGGGTGGTTCATATATTTGAATAATACATTTTTGTTGGTCTTGCCTAATGTTAGGAAAAGTTTTAACTATAGTATGTAAATCAGTAAGTGTCCAAAGTCTATGGACCAATGCCATAGTACCATCCGGATGTGGTATGTCTCTGCAGGGATATAAAAATTATCAATCTGCTCTTCTTGCTTTGTAGCGTGTCTTACTATTTGGCAAGTAAAGTGCACCTTTTTATGTAGCTATTCTACCTCATCTTGTTGTGCAGTATTTCCATTGCCATCTGAGTCAGTGGGCAAAGTGTTAGGGTGGACAGTACTAAAAGGTTTGGGCTGGCGTGAGGCTGATGCTGAGCGTGTAGATGCAGAAGGAGTTACATGTGTAGATATACTTTCCATGTTGTTGTAAACTGACCTCTGTCGTGTTGGGGCCAGTGGGAGACCTGATCATTTCTACGATGAGGGAAGAAGGGAAGTTGATCATCTTCCCTGGAAGACTCTTGCCCCCCAACTGCTGTATGTTCTTTTGAAATGGCTGGCTGCAAAGAGGCAGTTGATATGATATTACATGCTTTTACAGTACTTAACTTGTAACAATTTGCCATTTGTACATTTTAACCCCCTTTACAATGGAGTCCTTGTCTCTCTCAAAAGTTTCAATATACCAATCGTAACTATTCCACTGATCTTATTACCATCTTGTTCTAATTTTGTTCGTAAATGCAGCATTTTAGATTTATCAAAAGTTCCATTGTCAGGAAAGCAGAAATCTAGATTCAGTTTAGTTAGTGTATGCCAGTATGATTTGTACTGGCAATATTTTGCACCATATTTGTGATACGTATAATGGTCTGGAGAACCCATATATAGAGTCTGGTGTTTTTACTGCCTGAAATACCCATATTTCTTGTCTCTTTCAAAATGGTCTGGAGAACCTGCATATGTATAGTCTGATGTTTTTACTGCCAGAAATACCTGTTGTATAAGGTGTGTTGCACTGTTTCATATTTTAACTTTTGTGTCTAGTAACATAGAATGTACTTAATCATACATACACATTATACAAAACTGTCAGACATATACAAATCCATTATTTGCAGGGCCCCACCCTGCCATGCATTTTTGCCTGAAACCCAGTTCAGTCTAAGTACCAGACCACTCCTGGTCAATGCATATAGCATATGCTATAATAAAACCTCACAATTGTGAATGTAAACCTAAACATAGAATTTATTGACCAGTGCAAGAAATAATGTATATACAATCCAAAGCTGCATTAACATCACTGAAACTCACAGGAACAAAAATACAAAATGTAAGTTAAAAGCACTTAACTGAAATGGGTGGTCAGTATTTGTTGAAGATATCCCTGCCAAAGGTTTTAGTGATATTAGCCAAACAAATAAACCTTGGTCAAGACCAAGATTCATGGCACCATCTGAAATGGAAGATTGGTCAACACCTAATTTCATGCAGCTATTAAATTCAGTAAACAGACCATGAAAGATTCTGGGTAGTATCATGATATGGAATATCTCAGTATAGAGAGATTCAACCATATGCACCAATACAATCCCTTTTACACTTTCTAAAAGAGAGAAAAAAAAAACATACAAGGTTCAAAGCTTTCATAACTTTGATAAAAGCCATACAAACATTTTTCAAGGTAAAAGAAGTAAACTGATGCAGATGGAAGGGTAGCTTAAAACGTTTCTCATGCTATTATCTTGACATGGTTTGTGTGTTAACTTTCAACAAGCGTCTCTCCAACAACGTTCCATAAAGTACACGAGACATACATTTCTTTTAAGGTTACATTATTAGCCTGCTTGCTAAGCTGTAATGAACTCTAACAAAAGTCAAGGTGTTCCTTGTGTGAGACAGGAATATGTAAAACCACTGCAGCAGTTTTAAGCTAGATGTTTTATTAAACAAGCATTAGGAAATATATATCCACTATAATGGTTATATAATCCTTCCCTAGCTGCAGTATTTCCCACTCTCTAATTTCATCCCGTATTTTTTATTTATTCTTTTTATTCCCTTTCCTGTTTTAATATACTCTTTCTTCCATTACCTCCATCCATATTGCTAAATTGTCTGAAAAAACAATCATAACTGTATCACCATCTGTTTCCTCCAAGCCTTGTGATACTGGAGATGGTCAATTATCTGAACTAATTAGGACCTAGGGTAGCTCAGATAATCAAACTTTTCGGATAATCCAACATACAATAGAACCTGATGAAAAAACTTCTAAAATGATGAACATTAAACAAGAAACATAAGACAAATGTATTGTAAGTACAAAATGGTAGAGTACATTATTGTAGTACAAGCTCAAAAACAGGCCCAAGCAAATACGTATAATGTTTACGTATTTAGACTTTATGATTTTTCCTACCCAGAAACTTTGGAAGGTTGCGTTCAGATAAGTGATGTTTCGGATAATCGAAATGCAGATCATTGAGAGACTACTGTAATACAAAATCAATTTTTGATACAAGTACCTCCCTTCTACAAGTCCATTGACTTTTGTTCCAGAGTGGGGTTGGAGTTGACATAATGGTTAAGGTGGTTTACCTCACATATACAAAGTTACAGGGGTTAAGTCTCACCTTTGACAGAAATTGACTAGACTTAAATGGCCTTCAAGACCAGCTAGCCTAGTATTAACCTATAAACCAAAGGATACTATTAATCACTGTCACTTTATTCTGTTTCATACAGACTATTTAGTGGCAATCTCTGACCCTGTTTTATTGGAAATGCTGCATATCCACAAGTGAAATGGTACACAGGTTACTTGCTCTAAAGACCTTAACCTGGTATGTGACATTAATAGAACCTGCTGGAAGGACAGATTTGTCTTCCAGAGGTTACCACACCTTTGGAACAGACTCACACTTCATGTCAAACAGAGCACCTCATTGGCCCTCTTCAAACACAATCTGTACGATTGGATGGGTAACTGTAAATTCACCCCAGGGAGTTCCACCTGTGTTCCTGTTGGATAGGGGTAGTAGTTGCTGATCGTGGAAATAAGGGTAGAACTTGGCTAGGCTTAGGGTCATTAGCCTAGTAACTTCCTATGACCACTAATTTACCACATTTTATCTCTTCTTGTATTTTTTTCATTTTCCTTTTTTTTTTTTACATCTTCCTCTTAAATCACAAAGTACTCTGCAGTTACAATTTTCATGTTAATCACAACATAGTCTAATATTTGATGGAACAGATTCTCTCTTTCTTTGCTAGTTATATATAATGCTATAAGTCTACATTTTCTCTTCACTTCCCATCCATATCCGATAACCTTCCCATCCTTACCAACATTACGTCTAGTATCTTCCCTGTTTTTTTTTACACAGCACAGCCACTCCAGAACAACTTTCACGTCTCAAGTTCCATAATATAGTTCCATCCCACACTTTTTTCTGTTTGCAGTCTTTCTTCAGTTGTCAGAATCTTAACATCATCTAACAGAATAGTATCCACATCACGTTTATCACACCATTCTAGTATACCTATCCTTAGTGTCCGTAAAAGTTCTCACATTTACTGAAAGTACTCTAAAATTGTTGCTTTTCCTCCTTTATAAGTTTAGGGGAAATAATTTGAAGTTTTTGTTTTCTTATTTTTACTCTTTCCCTAGTTGAATGTTTTTTGGGGGGGGTTTATGTAAAAATATAATCCTTGAGCCTTGGAATCAGATTTTTTTCACTGGCTAAAAAGTATTAGTTTTCATTCTCTTCTCCTGACCTGCCTTGTAACATGCACACTCTACTCATTTTCCACCTTCATATTTTTTTTTCTTCTACAGTTTCTTCTTCACCTAGTTCACCCTATCCCCCAGCCTGTTGTCCTTTCTCGTGCTCTATAGATTCATACATGTGTATTAGACTATTGACCACTGGGACCTTTTTTCAGCCTAGCCATGCATCTCAAATCTCTGACAAGTTCTGGTACCCTTGATAAGTGTAAGTCGGGGCTTGGGAGTTGAAACATTTACAAGCAGAGCCTGTGAGATGAGCCCTTTACAGACTGCCTGTGTCCATCAGAGACATAGGTGCTAAACCAGGGATGGATTTCTTGTTCCCCATCCAGTTCTCCAACTTGCACTTGAATTGCATTAGAGAAGAACTCTGCTTCACATTGTTGAGGAGCCTGTTCAGAGAAACTGTAGTCTCTGGGATACATAATTGTCTGTCCAGCAGGTCCTATTTATATCACAGGCAAGGTTTAAGTCTTTAGAATGGGTAATTCTGATGCTGTTTTGTGAATATGCAGGAAGTCCATCAGGCTGGGATCCGACCATGCCTTATATTCCAGGCATAGATCTCCCCTCAACAGGCTGTAGAAGACAGAATACAGGGATAGGACTTGGAGGCAGTCTGCATAAGACATGGTATTTACACCCTGCATTCTTCTGGTGAGGAACCTCTGTGGGCATTCCAATTGATGGATGTGCCTGGATAGCTGCATACCAAAGGGGGCGTTGTACTCGATGCTTGATCTGATGAATGCAGAATACAATAGAATGATGACCTCCTTGACCTAGATGTTATACCTTTGTTTATAAGTTGCACAGCATGGAATTATTTCTTCACTACTGTAGACAAGTGATGGTCAAAGGCTGGATTACTGTGTCCTCAAGTCCCTGACTACTGGGTTGACTATTAGTGTGTTGTCGGCATGATGGTTATCAGGGGTGAATGACTTCCAGAAGGATATTATTGTGCAATTTTTTGGCATTTAGTTTTAGTACATGGCTGTGACACAAGGTATCCCTTCCTGGACAACATTAGTGTCAGTTGGGGTTCTATGGCTGCTCCTAATTTGCAGTCTTCTGCAGATTTGGTCAGCCAGAGGCCCTTGACGTTGGCCTTGACTTCAGAGAAGTAAATGCCAAAAAGTAGTGGCCCAAGGAATGATCCCTGAGAAACTTCAGTTGTGACTGGTCACTTTCTAGAGGTGGACTACCCATTTCCTGGGTCCTTTCTGTGAAGGCAGTTTGCTATCCACTTGATAACAAAATGGTTTATACCTAGCCTCTCTTGTTTTCTTGTCTTTCCCCTTCTTTTTCATTATTTACTGTTTGCTCCTGAAAATCCATCCAAATGTTTTCCTTGTTTTTATACAACCTGCATTCAGGCGCATACCTTCTTGCTGTATGTCCTTTCTCCCCACATTGGTTACATTGTAACTTATCACAATCATTAATTAAACGAGAAAAGTCACCACAAAAGAAACATGATTTAGGCTGGCTAGCATATCTTAAGTGTGGGTACAATCGCGGTGGTAGCGTTGTCACCTCACAGCAAGAGGTTCTCCTGTTCGATTCTCGGCTGGAGTGCCTTCTGTGTGAAGTCTGCATGTCCTCCCCACAGTCAAGTGGCGTTCGCAAGACATGCGTGAATGGGAGTGCCTTCGTTGAAGGTTGGGCATCGGGCTGGCACCTCAGCACTGTAAAAATCGACAGCCAATCATTAGTGGACCGGAGTTTCGCTGTGGCGACCCCTGACCGGGAAAAGCCAAAAGAAAAACAAGCATATCTTAAGTGTCCGTCTAGGACCAGTCACATACTTAACACTTACCAAGTAGTTTACTATGTTTTTTTTCACATTTCAACACTGCTTCCAATCTCCACTCTCCATTCCATAAGTTTTTCTCTCATCTCTAACTTTCACAGTGTTATCCACAAGTGGAGTCCCTCAGGGATCAGTCCTTGGACTGCTCCTTTTTGGCATTTACTTTTCAGAAGTCAAGGCCAATGTCAGTGGTCTCTGGCTGACTAAATTTGCAGATGATTGCAAATTAGGAGCTGTCATTGAATCTCACATTGATGACACAAATGTTCTCCAGGAGGGGTTGGCACAAACAAACAACTGGTATCAGAGCCATGGACTAAAACTAAATGCCAAGAAATGCATAATAGTATCCTTTGGTAAGTCATCCATCCCTGGTAACTATCATATTGACAATACACCCCTTAGAGCTGACCCAGTAGTTAGGGACTTAGGGACACACATAGATAGTAATCTAGCCTTTGACCATCACGTGTCTACAGTGGTGAGGAAATCATTCTAGGTTGCTCAACTTATAAACAAAGGTATGGCATCTAAGTCCAAGGAAGTCATTGTTCCACTGTATTTGGCATTCATCAGACCTATCACTGAGTACAGTGCCCCCTTTGGTATGTACCTAACCAGGCATATGTAACAACTGGAACATCCACAGAGGTTCGTCACTAAAAGAATACAGGGCATAAGTAAAATGTCCTATGCAGATTGCCTCAAGGCCCTATCCCTGTATTGTCTCCTACAGGTGTTTGAGGGGAGATCCATGCCTGGCATACAGGACATTGTCAGACCCCACTCTGATGGGCCTCTTGCTTATCCACAAAACAAACAGCACCAGACTTACCCTTTCTAAAGACTTAAACCTTGCTATAAACAGGACCTGCTGGAGAGATAGGTATGTATCCCAGAGACTACCCCGTCTGTGGGACAGGCTCCCCTTCCATGTAAAGCAGAGTTCTTCCCTAACCCAATTCAAGTGCAATTTGGACAATTGGATGGGAAACCAGAAATTCATCCCTGGTTTGGCACCTTTGTCTCTAATGGACACAGGTAGCCTGTAAATGGTTCACCTCCCAGACTCATGCTTACACTTATCAAGGATATCAGAACTTGTCAAAGATTTGAGATGCATGGCTAGGCTTAAAAAGGCCCTTGTGGTTGTTAGCCTAGTAAACACCTATGAATAGTTTCACATAAACCCTGCATGCACGTTTTAACATTCTCTTCTTCCAGTTCATTAGTTTTAAACTGCAAAGTCATTTTTTTGTTTCTAATATTTAAGTTACTACCTGAAAACAAATAATTCTGTCATGGATAAATTTATTTTTGTTACACAGTACCAGAAATGTTAAGTCACAAAAAGTCTTCATCCTAGTATGTATATAAAAAAAAAAAAGAACAGTTATCGCATTGTCCCATCCATAATGTCTGTCTATTACAGCATCATGTTGTTGCTCTTATTCTCATACTTGGTCTTCTCTTCTTTTTAAAAACAGTTTTGCTTAATGTGTTGCTGCATTCCTTTTTTTGCCTGCTGAAAATGCTGCATATGTTTTAGTTACTGCTTTATCTGCTGCCACAAAATGAGAAACCACCTTGGTTTTTTGCTGCTTTCCCCTTTTACTTTCTGATATGGCTGTGTAAGTTTTAACTGCTGGATTCCCTGCTGCCATATCACCCAGTTCCTTCTCCATATTACCATCCTCGGCACTTCTGAAAAAGTTATCTGCCATCTCATCACATGATACAGCAGAACTGTCACCTGGAGCATCCTGCTTGATTATTTTTATCAGAGCATCATCTGCAAGCCCTCTTGATGCCTGTTGCTATCTGCACCACTACAACTGACTCATTTACTTTCTTCTCAATTGAAGGAGCTAAATGCTGCTCATTTGTATCGTCCAGCACACATAAATCTTTGTTTATATTCTGATACTCCTTATCAAACAAATTTTGTCTCCAAATTCTCATTTTCCATCTGTAAACTCTCCATAACTTGTCTCCTTTTCCCCCATTCTGGTGCTTCCTTTATGCCTCTTCCTTGCTGCTGTAGGAGCCCCCCCTGCACCATGTAACAGCTCCAAAGACAAGAGGAAGTTCTCAGATGCCCTGGCCAAATTTCCTGAAGTAGAGTAAATACCACCTAGGGTCTCCCGTGAAAAGAGGCTTCTAGCATAGTGGGTCTAACCCAGTGAACAAAAGGATAAATAAAATAAAAATAAAGAAATAAGAACTTGCTTTGCTCTGCTAATTAACCTAATTGTTGTTCTGCCATGGTGATTACCTCTATGCAAGCCCTTATTAGCACAACTGCAAATTAGAGTGCTGTATCCCATTCTCAGAAATCTAATTCTGTCAGTGTGGTAGATAAAGTTTTGATCCCTATCAGTAGCCCCTTTTCTGCTTCAGGTTGACTTATCTTAAAGATGTCCAAGTCTCAGAGACTTGTGTTTTTAGACTACATCACAAGGTTTGGATTCTTCACATTGTTTCTTCCCAATATTGTTAAATTATTTAAATAATTTATTTGATTCCGACTTTTTACTCGGCTGCTGAAGTTCATGCCTAAGCATTATCTGCTTGCATAACAACATATCATGGATTTATTTCAGCATGATCCTCTGTAAAGGTTTTCCTTAAAGTTCTTCTTCATTTAAGAATTCTCTTGAGCAGGCTCCCATCCATGTGAAACAGAGTTCCTCCCTATCCCTATTTAAGTGCTTCTTGAACCAATGCATGGGTAATCGGAAATTCGCCCCAGTCTGGTGCCTATGCCTTTTGATGGACAGAGACAGTAACCTCCCTGTATAAATCAAATTTGATGGTCACATTTGGGTTGCATGGCTAGGCTTATAGGGGCCCTTGTGGTCATTAGCCTAGTATGCACCTGTGAAGATCATCATGAAAACTTGGGTTGCATGGCTAGGCTTATAGGGGCCCTAGTGGTCATTAGCCTAGTATGCACCTGTGAAGATCATCAAGAAAACTTATTTTCTTTTGTAGAGTTTGAACTCTATGCCGTAAAACTTTAATTCCCACCAAACCCAGCTGATACAGTAGAGTTAAAATACTTTTTCATGGCAAGCTGTTTTTTTGGTTGTGCTGCATCTGGCAGAAAGACCTCCATAGTTTAAAAGCTGTTATGTGTAAAGTACCTTATTTGATTTTCCTTAACAAAACCATTATGCTAAGGCTAATACATCTTTCATAACAAAAGTTGTAGCAGTAGTTTCTCTCATGGTAGTTTTTATTAAGTTCTGTGCTATACAGCAAAAAATAGCCAAATAGATATGCCCGGTGATGTAAAGTTTACAGTAACCTGTAGTGCAGCCTAATGCAAATGGATTGCCCTGGTAATAGCAGACATTACGAAGCACCATTGTAATTATGATTGATGGAACAGTGAGCAAAGCACAGTGCAAGGTAGAAAATACAGTAGCTAAAAAATTAACCATTGTACTTGTTTTGAGTTTGAATCTCTATAGTGTTTGGGTAGTCATTAGAGTGGTAAGTACCTAAATTAGTCACGTGAGGAAATGTGTAGGCTTATGTACCTAGGGTTACAGATACTAAGTAGTTTGCTGCATCTGTGACACATCTGACCTTATTTTGAGTTTTAGTCAATAGCTGATGATCCGATTTAGAGAAGACATGATTACCCAGATTGTTTCCCCAAAGAAGTGTAATCTGCAGTTGTACTGTTGGTTGGTTCTGGTTAATATATTTGCAGTAGTGGGGTAGCAAATGTTTTAGTGCAAATTCATTCATATCATGTTGCCTCAATTTCCATTCCACTGTTTCTTCACAATAACTTAGTTCATATCCATTCTTTCACATCATCCACTAGTGCTATAATTTCTCAGTGCTGATATCAAATGTACTTTAACTTTAATCTGCGTTTTAAATTTATGGATCCTTCTCTAACACTTACCATAACCTTTTGTAGTAACACGTTATCTGTAAAACCTACAAGCTCATAACTCATATTGTACTCTGAAACTGTTCAGCATATGCTGTGAAGTATGTATCACATTTTTTTCATTACCATTCCAGATTTTTCTTCACCTTTTAATTCTCCCTTTCAAATATTCGCGTAGTGTCTTTGTAAAACAAATACAGCAAGCAGTCTGGCAGTTGAGACTGAAGATTAAGGCTCTGAGCTGTTAACAAGCTTGATGTAGTCGGGTTTGATTCCACCCACCTCGTTTAGCATATCATGTGACTGAGCAAGTTACTTGATTAGACAGTGCTGTTGGGTCACTACTGAAAATAGCACTTGGGTCCTGTGGGTTTATCCAGATAAAATGAATATTGTAAAAATAGATAAAAAAGACATTCCTTTCTGTTTACTGGATCTGTATTCTAGTTCACCATATAATCATTTACATTTGTAATGAAAGAATGAAAATACTTCTCTCCTATTTCTCACTGCCTCTGTTGTTATTTTCAGGGAAACTCATATTTTACTCTAAGCTTTCCTTGTATTGTCTACGTTACTCTTACAATCTCATAAACTTTGGTCTTTACCCTGCTCATCATGTTTTTGTTTTGACTTGAAAGATTTTCCAGAAAACCATACTGTGTAAGATTTAACATTTTCATATAATTAACCAGTTTTATATCTTGCATAAAACTTATCTTAAACTGTGCCTTATATAAAATGTGCTTACACTGCCTACCTTATATTTCACTGTTAATTTTGCACTTTTGTATAGGGTATATATTTTTCTTTTTTATTTACTGGCTTGATCACTGTTCCAAGCCTTCAGTCTTCCTCATTTATGTTTGTATTTCTTGTCTTATGGTTGAAATCTTTGAGATGTTCTTATACCGGTCATTTCAGTTTTAACATTTTTTATTTGTTCTTTTGTTTTCCAAACCCATTTTTTTTGCTTTCTTTCTACATTCCTTCTCCAGCCTCTTTAATCAGTCTCTTTGGTATTGCTCATTTTTTTTCCCACATCCTTCTCCAGATTTAAGGTATCCGTTTTCTCCTTTCCCTGTTTCTGATTCAGCTATACCAAATTCTAAGCTATTCTCCATATTTTGTTCCTTCGTTGCTTCATCTTTACTCCAGTGGCTTTTTTTTTTCTGTTCAGTGTCTCCCCACAGAATCACAGTATGGAGAGACAATAAAGTCATAAAATATCAGGATTTGCAAGCAGAAATGAGAGCAGTGTGAAATAAAGATACCCAAACAGTTCAAATAGTTGAATCAAGAGGCCTATAAAAACAAGCTATTATGCTTAAATATGCCACCAGTACCTGTAGCCTATGAACTGCAGAAGGAAGCAATTATTGGGGTATTGTGGGTGCTGAGAAGAACACTCTTGGGTAACATCATAGACTGAATCAATATTCATTTCATGTACCCTGCCATGGGAATGTGGTCTGTTCCATCAAAACATTTGGTGTCATAGGTTGGTACTAGGCTATCGGCCCTAGGGCCTTTACAATCCTAGGCATAACAATTCCCTGGCTATTTCTTCCCACAGTATTTACTTCCCTGGACCCCTGTCTAGCAGGGCGACTGACATGATCCCCGGGGTGAATTTCCTATCTCCCATCCAATCATTAAGGTTTCTTTTGAAGAGAGCCGAAGAGGCGCTCTGCTTGACATGTATGGGCAAGTCTATTCCAGAGTCTGGGGAGTCTCTGGGTCAGGAACCTATCCCTCCAGCATGTTTTGTTCATTGTGATGACAAGGTTTAGATCCCTGGCGCATGTGTCTCTGAGGAATTGGGATTTCTTTAAGTGCGGCATGTCCAACAGCTCTGAGTTTGACATGGCCTTGTATGTTAAACAGAGATCGCCTCTGAGTAGACGACATGCGACAGAGTATAGGTGGAGTTTTTTTAGACGGTCAGCATAGGACATCTGCTTTAGGCCTGTGATTCTTTTCGTGAGGTATTTCTGCGGCCTTTCCAGTTGTTGCAGATGTCTTGAGAGGTACATACCAAACGGGGCGTTGTATTCTATAATGGGTCTAATGAGGGATGAGTACAGTGGGACAATGACCTCCTTTTTTCTGGATAAAAAGCCCTTAGTGGTGAGGTGTGCCACATAGAAGTATTTCCTGACTGTTGTGTTGATGTGGTTGTCAAAGGTGAGACCACTGTCCACCTGTGTCCCTAAGTCTCTTATCACACTTTTGGTGTTTAGTGTACTGCCACCTATGTGGTAATTCATGGGTACATGTTTTTTTCCCAAATGGGATAGCTATACATTTCTTGGCATTGAGCTTGATGGCACCAAACATCTGTTTCTGCAAGGCCCTTTTGTAGAATATCCACATTATTTGGGGATTCAGTAATGGCTCCCAGTTTGCAGTCATCTGCATTAAAAATAAAGACATAAAACATACATTTATTTTTGTTTTTATACTTTTCTTCACCAGATTCAAACTGCAAACCGCTATGATCAACATTCTCATTCCTGCAGTATCCTTTGGCTATATGGATTGTACTGTGCCCAGCATACAATAACCAGACAGCTTCATAAAGCTCTGGCTCCCTCCCACACCTGCATTGTGACTGTTGATTGACTAACCCATTTGGAGGGAAGGGAAATCAGCAGAAAGAGTGTAGATAATTTCAGTACTTTCTTGCTGACTGCAGAGGAAGCAACTCTGAGGCTTCACTGGAGCAGCAGTCACTATTAGTTTCATTTCTGGCAGAGAAGTCTCCATTAGGGAAACATTCAACAGAGAAAGTATTGCCCTTTCAAAAAATATTTGTAGTTTATTTGCTGACTTACAGTTTTTTTAAAGGGGGAAATACCTCTTTATTTTTACAGTATCGGAGTTTTTCTGTCAGAGACTGCTATTTTTAGAACATGGTTTATTTTAAATGTAGGGGGCTAATTCTGTGATAAAAGTTTACTACTTTTGAAATCTTTCATTTGTGTATGCAAGTTTTAACTACCAGGAAGTGAATTAAAGGACAGGAAAAGTATTTTTTTTAACTTGAATGCTTGTGTACACATCCTGACAACTTACCTTCAGTTCTTTCTTTCAGGGCACTTCAGAAAAGGGGCTTTGAGTTCTTACAGAGTTATTTGTGTACTGCTTGTGCTTTACTTTTCAAGATGTGTTTGTGTGTTTGTGTGTGTGTGTGTGTGTGTGTGTGTGTGTGTGTGTGTGTGTGTGTGTGTGTGTGTGTGTGTGTGTACTGCTTTTGAACACTTGTCTGACAAACATACCTTCCAACTGACTCTTTCCAGAAGTGCTTACAGGCAGTTATTTTTCTTCTTCAGCTACAGCAAGGATACTTACTTTGGTCCTGATGGCTCTTCTCCCAATGTACATAAAAAGAAAAAGCATCACATTAAGGAGCCTTTGCTGCCATTGTAGTCTCCAGTAGTGTCTCAGCCATTAGGGGGTGACTCTGTAATTGCCAACCGTTGTTCTTCAAACCACTGACTTGGTACTCCAGGTTCCTCTGGTGTAGACCCTTCAGCTACCATGGACCAGGGGTCAGCCACTTCCCCTGCAGCTGTTCCAGTGTCTAATCCAGGAATTGGAGAACCATAATCTTTAGGTCCAGGAGATGCTCCAGGAGGTTGTTCTTCTTGAGGTGTTAAGGGAAAGAGACCTCTTGCTAGGGGTGAAATGCCATCCGCTAGTAATTCTTATTCCAGATAGGTCACTGTAAAGAGAAAAAAAAAAAAAGATAAGACATAGGTTCATAGGAGGTTTACTGTGCTATTGGCCCTGAGGCCCTTATATGCCTAGCCAAGAGTTTAGCCCATATTTAGACAAGTCAACACCCACAGTGCTTGTCCAGCAGGGACACAGGTGGAATCTGAGGGGTGTATTTTCTGTTTCCTGTCCAGTTATCCAGGTTGCCCCTGAAAAAAGATAATGAGGTACTGCGCTTGATGTGGAGAAAGGGAGTCTATTCCACAGATTGGTGAGTCTCTGGGACACAAGTCTGTCCCGCTAGCAAGTCCTGTTAATATCACAGACCAGGTTGAGGTTGTGCGTATGGGTTGCTAGAGTGGAGCTTGACTTGCGGATATGCAGTAGTCCCATCAAGGAGGGGTCTACGATTGCTTTGTATGCCAAACAGAGGTCACCTCTGAGGAGTCTGTATGAAACTGAGTAGAGGGATAGATGTTTGAGGCCCTGGATTCTCCTGGTGAGGAACCTCTGTGGTCTCTCCCGCTGCTGAATGTGCTTTGCAAGGTACATGCCTACATGCCAAAGGGGGCATTGTACTCAATAATTGGCCTTATAAGAGAAGAATACAGGGATGTTATGACCTCTTTCTCCCTGGATGAGATACCCTTACTTATGAGGTGGGCCATGTAGAAAGCTTTCCGTACAACGGAAGCAACATGGTGGTCAAAAGTCAGGTTTATTTATTTATTTATGTATGCATTTATTTATTTATTGCATTTGTTAACCGGGAAAGTCCACTGGGCCTGGAATGAGCCCATTTTCAGTGGAGGCCCGGGGAGAAAAGCTCCACAAAATTACATACAAAGATAATTATTAATACAGTCCTGAGAAAAGTTTACAAAAAAGAAACGTGTTGATTCACATAGTGGTTGCTGTCAACCTGGGTGCCCAAATCTCTCACTACTGATTGTGTGCTTAAGATGTTGTTATTAATGTGATAATATGTGGGGATGTCACTCTCCCCAAAGGGAATGATGATGCATTTTTTGGCATTTAGCCTGAGGCCATGTTTCTGGCACCAGTCATTTGTTTGGGTGAGACCATCTTGGAGGACATCCACATCACTTAGGGAATTGATGACTACACCCAGCTTGCAGTCATCTGGAAACTTGGCCAGCCATAGTCCACTGGTTTTGGCCTGCACCTCAGAGAAGTATATCTCAAATAACAGAGGCCCCAAGACCGATCCCTAGAGTATGCTGCTCGTTACGAGTCTGCTGCTTGAGGTGGCTTCCCCTATTTTGATTAGGTGGGTTCTATCATTGAGCCAGTTTGCTACCCATCTGGTAACATATGAATTGATGTCTAGTTGAGAGACTTTGTCTACTATGCCCGAGTGGGGAATAGTGTTAAAGGCTTTGGCCAGGTCAAGGTAGGCGGTGTGCACCATCTTACCCTCGTCCATGGCTTTGGTGACTGTCTCAAAGAAGTCGACCAGATTTAACAGACATGACCTCCCCTTGACAAAGCCAAACTGTGAGGTAGAGTGTTTGGAGGTTGCCAATGTCCCTGTTAATGAGGTCTATGACAATCCGTTCCATGGCCTTGCAGATCAGGCTAGTTAGGCTGATGGGTCTATAATTTCCTGGTTTTGTGGATACTCAACCTTTGTGTAAAAGGATGACAGTGGCTGTCCTCCACTCGGCTGGGACAAAGCCGGTACTCAGACTTTGGTTGAATAAGGGTGTCTAATGGTGCTGCAAGTTCATGCCTGAGTTCATGTAGGATGCAGCCTGGGATGTTATCGGGTCCCATGGAGGGCTGTATTTTTTCCCTTTGAGAGAGCAGGGGGGCAGGTACTGGGGATGTCCTGATTTACTGAAGGGGGGACAGAGGCAAGAAGTTTTCGCTGAATCTGTCAGCCAGTAGATTGGCTATATCTACACCATTTGTGTATGTGGTGTCCATGATCACCAGTTCTGAACAGATCTTGGTGTTTCCTTTGAGATTGCTCATCTGACAGCAAAGGTTTCTCTTCATAAAGATAATTTCCTTACGTTAGCAAGGAAGTTATTACAGACTAATTCTGGAAATCTGAAATCCTTTCTATCGTTCAATCACAATAAAGAAATCGCTATTGAATGTTTGTCAGAGAAATTTTTTTTACTCTTAGAGATTCCCAAGCTCATGTCTCTGATTCTGAGGAAAGTTGCTCCTCTCAAGCTCCCTTGGGGAATTTTTCCTTTTCAGAAACTATTCTAAAAATTATGTATATTTGTTGGAAGAGGTGGCTGTTCCCCTTAACTGAGGAGATACTATATATTACAGATGGATGTGCCACATACGACACTCATTCCTTCTATTTTGCCAGCCTTGGAGGATGTGTTAAATGTTGCCATTAATAACCTTCAATTCCCGTAAAGGCAGATAAAGTACATCAGGTTAACACATTGTTTTTTATTCTTAGATCTGAACCAGCCCACCTGCCACTTTGACCTATTCACCAGCAGGAAACAGACTTTTTGTCAATAATAACCCTTCTCCTTTGGATAAAGAAGGGGAGGTATTGGTCAGATTTGGTAAGAATTTTCTATTTTTCCACTTCAGCATGCAGAATTCTTAATTACCAAGCACATATCTGAAAGTTTATTTTTAGTCGTGCAGACTGTTTGAGGAAAACTCTGCTATACCCCTTCAAAAGGTAGCTCATGTCTGAATCCTATCATCTCTAATCTGTCTCAAGTACCTAAATATGCTTTGAAGAGTGTGTACCATTGGGTAGATACTGTGTCTAGGACCACTGCTACTGCTACAGTGTTTAGATGCTATACCTGGATCTGTAACCAAAATTTCGCTGGTAAAGTAAAATCTAAGATTTTAAATGTTACTTTAGATAATGAGGATTTGTTTGGCTTTTTTTGCTACTCAGGTTCTCAAACAATTTGATGAACAGAGGGAAATGAATTCAGGGAGTTCCTAAGATTTTTAAGTCCCTCATTATAAATCTCTCAAAACCTGTACTCCATTTTAAAGACAAAACAAGCAATCTCTGGCACTTTAGAGATGTCAGGAGGGGGGACAAAAGAAAAACAGAGTTCCTTTCAGAAAAAGGGCAGTCTAATTCTTCATTATGATTATGCCAGCAGCCCCCATCCCTTAGAAACTGGCTCTCAATATTCCCCTTTGGCAGCAGATTGTGTCAAACTCTTGGGTGATAAAAATGGCTCAAGAGGGTTACAGTTGAAACTGGATACACATCCTTTCAGGGGAATTCCTCCCCATCTTCCAAGCCAAAGAGAGCTTTTTGCCTCAGGTTCTTCAGTTGGAGACCCTAGGAGTCATAGAATCATTACCTTTGGATCAAAGGGGGAAAAGCTTCTACCCCAAAATATTTCTGGTTCCAAAGAAAGCTTTCATGGAGACCAGTTAGAGCTTTCCTTCTCAACCTGTTTGTGAAAGTACCAAAATTCAGAATGCTGAACCTTCAGTGTGTGTTACCAGCAATCCCTCTTTTGACTTTTATGGTAATAGTAGAGCTAAAGGGTGCTTATCACGTCTCCAGAGACACAAGCTTCAGGAAATTCTCTGTGTGTCTGGGTCACATTATGAGTTCTCTGCATTATTTTGGGGTATCTGAGGTTCCAAGTGTGTGAAGTGTCTAGCTCCAGTGATATCTCATTGCAGACTGCAAAGTATTCACACATTTCCTTATTTAGATGACCTACTTATTTTTGCAGTCTTTTCCCGTATTTCAAGAGTCATGGGTTTCTTCTCTCCTTACCAATCTGGGTTTGCAGATAACTGTTCAAAAATCCTTCTTGTCTCTGTCACCCAGGATTGTGTTTCTGGGCTGCCTTCTGGACACCTCTTAGCAAAAGGTTTTTCTTACCCAGGAAAATGCAGATTTTTACTTTGCAACTTTCTTGCTGAGGTACTCCAGTCAGTCTCAGAGTTTGGCAAGATAGTATCTCAGTATCTTAGGATTCATAACTTTTATGATTTTCTTGATTCCTCTCACCAGGTTACACATGAAGGAAACAAAAAAAATGGCTTAAAAAACACACGGACCCTAGATTCTCATCTTCTGGAATTTCAGATTCCATTTTTTTAATTTGTCAAAAAAGGAACTGCACTGGTGGAGAGAGCAATTCCCACTGTTCTCTTTTCTCCTCCTGTTCCATACATGTAACTACAGACACCTCAGATTATTTGGAGAGCACTTTCTATGGAGGATAAAGATACAAGACCTGTGGCAATCTTCAGACAAGCCAAAGCACATAAATGTCAAAGAGAGGTTAGGTGCAATCCATACCATAAAATCTGTCCATTTATGAATCCCTAGGACCTGTACAGGTTATTGCAGACAATGCCATACTGAAGTAGTACATAAACTAGGGTGGAGGCACTACATCTTATCCTCTGTGCAGGTTGGGAGGTAGCTCTTCAGCATGGTTTAACATTTCTAGTGTCTTACATTCTGCCAGATTAAAATGTAGTGGCAGAAAAGTTGTGCAGGACCTGGATACACCCTCACAAAGGGAAGTTGAATGAAGCAGTCTTCCAGGAAGTGATCCAGTTGTGGGGAACACCTCAAATAGATCTGTTCACCTCCTTTCAAAGCAGTCAACTAAATAAATTCTGCACCAGGAGTTTTTGCAGGCGGATGAGGAAAGCAGATGCATTCTTATTCCCATCATCTGTGATGTTCCTTTACTCATTTCCATCCTTTCCACTAATTTCTATGGTAGTTTTGAAGATTCAGAAGAATTCTTCAGAGATCATTGAGGTGACTGCCTTTCAACCCAGGCAACATTAGTTCTCCCTTTTTAAGGAATTTGTGAAGGGCAGTTATCACAAGCTTCCTCACAAACTGGACCCACTCAAACAAGACAAGGAGAGTTTGATACTCCACTGTGTCAAACAGTTTTAACCAACGACCCGACTGATTCAAATTTGTTATAGGCATCTCTTTCATGAGGATATGCAGCAAACGCTGAAGGAGGCCTCGTATTAGGAACTCTTATATTGGCAAGTGGAAAAGATTTTCTAGTTGATGCCTAAATGATAGCTAGTGTCCTATCAAGGATTATGTACCAGTGATTCTTAAATATTTGTGTGAGTTCCTTTCCTCTGGCATTTTTTATTCCTCTATCAAGGTTCATGTAGTGGTCATTTAAGAACGTCTGCCCATGGATCCTCCCCTTTCATCTCTGCTTTTGGTAAAGTTTGTGAACAGAGTTTTGCATCTTAGGCCACCTAGAAAACAGGTGGCTCCTTCTTGGGATTTTAATTTTGTCCTGGGAAAGTTTACAATGTGCCCCTCTGAGCCAGTTGCTCAGGCTGTTTTAAGGTTCATCACATGGAGGACTGCAAGAGTATCCAAGTTGCAAGCTGTCACAGTGGATGAAGCTTGTCTGGTCTTCCATAAAGATAGGGTCAAATTAAGAACAAATCCATCATTTATGCCCATAGTTTACTTTAAATTAAGCCACAAATCTCCCAGTGTTCTATCCATATCCTCAGAAACAACTGACATGCACAGGCAGCTTGGATACGATCTCAACAGTTATAAGTCCTTTAGAAAAGCAGATCATCTATTTATTTCTCATGATGGGACAAAGAAAGGACAACCATCTAAAAACAGACTATTTCTAGATGGTTGTCCTCCGCTATTGCTTTTTGTTATTCCCACTATGTCAACGCTATTCAAGGTCAAGGCACATTCTACTAGATCCCTGGCTTTTGTGATGGCGTGCTGGAAAAGGGTAGACTGTAGAAGCACTCTAGTGACGGTAACATGGTCCTCTGTACATAAATTTACAAAGCACTACAAACTGCATTCCTTTTCCAGGTCCAGGGCTAGCTTTGCTAGGATCATTCTCCAGGGGCTCCTGGACCCTTATCTGTCCTCCTCCCAGGAAGGATAGACTTTGTTAATCAACCCATATTGCCATAGGCTACTGCAGCAGTAAAAATGATGAACATGTAATACATTTGTACAAGTTGCACTTACAGTAACAGTAGATGTTCAAATTCCTCACTGCTGCAGTAACTACCTACCCTCCACCCTCCTACTTCTGTATATAGGTAGTTATTGAGATGTAAAGTTACTTGTTACTGTTGATATCTATGAGGTTCAGGATGACTTAAGCTTTTTCTCTGTGTATGTGCAAGAAAGTCCTGAAATTGTTTACACTCTGCTGATTTCCCTCCAAGGGGCCAGTGAATCAGTAGTCAGAGTGTAGGTGTAGGAGGAAGCCAGGGCTTTATGAAGCAGGCTGGTTATTCTATCCTGGGGAGGATACAAGCCATATAACCAAAGACTACTGCAGCAGTGAGGAATTCAAACATCTACTGTTACAGTAAGTGCAACTTACACTAGTGTACTTTTCAATACATTGCAGTTTTTTACTCATATTTTCTCCCCGTCTTATTTGCAGCAGAAATCTATATAACAGTCTTGAGAACTGAAATACGAGTCCTAAAATTCTGAAAATGAAAGCCTAAAAGGATTTGTTTGCAGCCAACTCTTGCAGATAAACTTTTAAATATGTTACCTTCAGGTGTTGTACATTTATGACAGCTTTCTGCACTTTTAGTATTTGCAGTTTTGATCCTCAGAATTACAGTAGATACTCTTGTGACAGGATTGATAAATGAATATCCAAGGTAATAGAAAGTAAGATGGGGGATGAGCAGTTTAGCTTCACATCAGGATGCAGTACAACTCGCCCAATGTTTGTAGTGAATGAGATGATTCAGAAGATGTTGGAGATGGGGAAAGTCTAACTTGGACATTCCTAGATTTGGGGAAAGCATTTGGCAAGATAAAGCTAATGAGTTAGTGCAGGCTGTGGACAGGGACCCAGTGACCCAAGCAAGAATAGTGATTGGACTTGTAGAAGAATTCCCAGTGGTAGTGGGTGTATGTCAGGTTTAATCTTTGAATACACTCCTGTTCTTACTAATGATGGCCTACATTAGCAAACAAGCTAAAGGGGCAGCTCATCAAAGCTGCTGTATGTAGACCTTGTAGCACTACGAGCAAACTCTGAACCAGCAAATGATAGGGGACTGGAATGCATAACCAAAGATGCATTTGGTAAAACTGAGTACAGACAGACAGTGGTCATGACAGCAAATAGATTAAAGCAGAAAAAGATATAAATTCTGGTAGAAAGGAGAATAGAGGAACAGATTAACAGCCTTAGGTTGCTAGGAGGTGTGGTTGAAGAGGAAGGGACATCTAAATGAGGAGGTCAAAGCTAGAATCAGAGGTGCTGCAACTAAGTGTCACAACGTATCAGGAATAGTGTGTGACAGAAGCATGCCAAAGAAGTTGTCAAGTGCTATGTACAAAACAGTGGTGCAAGTAGTGCTTCTGTATGGCACATGAACTTGGTCAGTGATGGAGCAGAAGCCATAGTAGTCTCGATTGTAGAGAAGGTCAGAAGGACAAATTACAGTTGTTCAGTCACATGTGCAAGAATGCATAACATGATTTTATTAAAGATTTGGGTTATACAGGAAAGAGATGGACGGATTATATAGGAGAAGACCTGCAAATGTTGTGAACCAAGAGAGGTGGTGACAGTTGAAGCAACATTCTAGCGCTATGAAGAAGTGCGGAAAAAGGGGATTGGTGATGATTCTTTTGGAAAAAATAAAGATTAACTGAGATAGTTAAGCAGTAATCAATGCTGTGGTGCTGGTAGACCACAAAGCTGAAGTCCAAGTGGTCTAATGAAAGTACAGATGGGTAAATATACAACACACATCCCCAGCATTGCTTTTATAGCACGCAGACATGTTTTAGCTTGTATTCCCTGTGAGGATGTGTCTCATGGTTGATGCATTTAAAAAAATAGATCTAATGTTGTCAGTCTTCATTCATTCTTGATGGTTGGGTTTCAGTTCCTTCTTCAGAACTGACTTGGCCATTGCAACAAGCTCACACCAGCCAAAAAATTCTTGAGCTAAAGTTACCCATAGTCAGGGCCGGCCTTTGATTAACTGGTGCCCTAGGCAAAATGTCTACACAGTGCCCCCATCCTGGTATACCTCCACTATCCAGATTACTGAAAAAGCGCTCCGGCTAGAGTGGCACCCTAGGCAGCCGCCTAGTTGGCCTATGCTTAAGGCCGGCTATGCCCACAGTGCCTCTCTTCTCTTCAGATCTCGTTTGCCACATAGTGTTTCAAGACGTGTCAGGCCATGCTGTTAAGCTGATTATATTTTATAACTTTTCGTCTTTAAAGTTTCTCTAGCCTTATTTTGCACTCATCTTATTGTCATCTATTAAATTAGAGTGCGAGTGCCTCCTTTTCACCCCTTTTTTACCTTTTGTTACCTCTTACACATCATAGTTGGTATAAGCCTCCCCTTCCCTCTTACATTTGGCATTTCTTGGATAGCATTGCTGGCATCCTGTTTCCCTTTCTCTTTCCTTTCATTACCTTATTGGGAATTTTTCTTGTGTTACCATAGTTGGTACACCAAAAAAAAAAATCTTTACTTGTTTCTTCTGTTTTTGTGTGCGTTGTATGTGTGTGTGTGTTCACGTGCTCATCAGTTAGTGACCTTATTTGAAATGGTGATGGCTGACAAAAAAGGTACCACAGGTTTCAAACAGTGTGACCAATGTGGCAAAAACATGCCCAACAGTGATGGGCATCTTTCCTGCATGTATTGTTTAGGAGTTACACTTTTACAGATTCAACCTCCTTGTGAGCTCTATAAGGGCCTTATTGCCTGGACCCTGGCAGAGTGCAAAAATAAATTAATATTAAAAGGCTTATTGAAAACTCCTTTCCCGGAGGCTTTGTCTGATTCGGAGGTGTCAAAACCTCCTAAAAAGGAAGTCAAGAAGAGGAGTTGTTCAGTTCCTGTCCCCCCCCTCAGTCTCTTCAATCTAAATCATTCCAAAGAATCTAAGCATTTGAAATCAGCACTGACACCTGTCTTGGCACCAGAGTCTACAACTGCATCAATGGTGCCGTCCATTTCTACAGAACAGAAAAGAGTTGCCGCAGTATGTCAGACCCCCTCAGCACCAGTAATAGTTTCCCCTACAAAATTGGTCACTTCCACTCCAATGCAAGTTTCTGGCTTGGTGCCGAAAGTTGAACCCCTCCCCAGGACTCGATATTCCCCATCAGTTGACCTCTTTGCTGGTCATCAGTTCAGTACATTCATTGATTGCCCTGAGTCTCCCTGGAGGATATCTATTTGCTCCACCAGGAGCCTTTTGGAGCTTGATGTAGACTGGTGGACCATCTCTTAGCAGCCAGAGGCATTTTGACCCGATCCAGGACTTCCCATCAACCTGAAGTCGAGGTTTATTCTCCACGAACTCCAACTTATCTTTCTCCTTCGACCTCTTTGCAGGATTTGGAGCCCTCTTTCCCGACATCTCTTCTGGTGCCAGCTTCTTCGGTACCGATAGTGGATCTCACCTTGGTGCCGGAACCCACTCTGTGGACCTCTGTTAATTTGGAGCTGATCCACCCGCAAGATCGTGACTTGTTTGTCTGCTCCAGGATCCCTAGTATGGCACCAATTTTTTCCATAGTGCCGTCTATGGTTCCAGTTGCTTTGTCAGTTTCGAGTCTTCTTGTGTCTCCTTCTCTGGCGGTGGGCTCATTGGAGAGGGGTGTGACCCCAGTTCCGAGGTTGTCTTTCTCGGTTCCGGGTTCCCATCCCTCTTCAGGCAGGCCTGCCTAACAGATTATGGAGAGGGCACTCACCTCAGCAGGCTCACAGTTGGCACCCTCAATGTCGGAATGTCATATCTACAGGCCTTCTTGATCCACAGCTGACAGAGTCTACTACCTTGGGGCAGTGGGCACAGGAGCAGCAAGACACCCTACTGCAAAGTACCTTCTCTTCGGAGTCCTCTTCAGATCTTCCCCGTGATGAGCCACCCCATAAGAGATTGTGCAAGATTAAGCACATTGATTCTCCTGAAGAATCTTTCACCGAGGATACAGACCTCAATGAGGGGGAAGGGTCCCCATGGTTGCCCCCTGAAGATGTTTCATTTGGAGACATCCTTGAAGCCTTAAACCAGAGGGGTGACTGGAAGCCCACCAACCCTTCCGCTGAGGAATCTGTCTTTTTGCTGGTTTCTGTGTCAAACCTTCTACTTTCCTGGGTGACCCCACCTGCAGATGAATTAATCAAGCTCATCGTGCAGGGTGCTTGGAAGGCTTCTGACACTGTGGAGCCAATCCCCAAGACACCTGACAAAAATACTCTTCCCCCTGATGATCAACCCTACTATTCCAAGGGTTAACCGGTAGATGCTATGGTGGTAGTGGTGGTCACAAAGAAGGAACTCGCTGAGGAGGGTTCTACTGTCCATCCTCTTAACCGTGAGTTGCGGATATTGGACAGAATAAGGAAGCGGGTTTATGCTTCAATGACCTTTGCCATTCAGTTGATGAATTATTTGGCACATGTTGCCCATCTTCAAAGGGACCTGATCTCCGAGCTGTCAGGAACCCTAGCAGGAGCAGTGTCTGATGAGGTACGTGACAAGGTTCCTTCACAGCTAGCGACCCTGGAATCTATCTCTAACTCCTCCATGATTGCACATACAACTGAAGGGATGGCCAGAGCAGCGGGTGCAGGCATTGCCATGAGACGTCACGCCTGGCTGCGCTTGTGTGACTTCGTGGATCCCTTCAAATTTTTCTTTAACACTCCTGTTGACCCATCCTCATTTTTTGGCTAAAAAGTGAAAGACACACTAGCCAGGTGTGGGAAAGACCCTTTCTGCTGTGGGTGTACTTTTCTCCACCCCTCAACTACCCTATTCCAGGAATTAGAAGAGTGGGAAGCTGTGGTTCAGGAAGTCCCAAGGGGCTTTTTGGGGGACACATGGTGAGTTTTCTCCCCAGGGCAGAGAGGGGAACTCATCAGGAAGACACCCCTCCTGTGACAGAGGAGGCCCACGTAATCAGGGTTCCAGAGATTCCTTCTCCAGGCAACCCTATCAGCACTCCTGAGAAGCAGCCCGATTGCTCATCCCTGGAGACAGTCGCGGAAGATTCTCTCTGCACCACCTGATCCTGGCATTCAATAACATCAGATTCTTGGGTGCAGATGATAATTACCAGAGGTTACTATATCCTCTTTGATCTGTATCCAAGACTGCAAAGGTGAATCCCTGACATTTCAGCCAGTCAGAGGGACATAGCAGCTCAAGTGATACAAAATCTGCTGGAAAAAAGAGTCATCCAAACAGTCCCACCAGACCAAGTAGGATCCGGATTTTACTCAAGATTCTTTTTAGTGGCAAAGAAAACCAGGGACTGGATGCTGATTCTAGATCTCAGTATCTTGAGCAAGTTTGTCAAACAGACAAAATTGTGGATGGTCACAGTTCAGTGTATACTTCCTTTTCTGGAGAAAGACAATTGGATGTGCTCTGTAGATCTTCAGGATGTGTATTACCACATAAAAATGGACAAGCTCTCCATCCAAGATACCTCTGCTTTCTGGCTGGGAGCCAGTCATTACCAATTTCGTGCACTGCCCTTCAGTCTCACCATAGTCCCCACAGTGTTCACTAAATACATGGCAGTGGTGGCAGCTCATCTAAGACTACAAGGATTCCGGGTGTTTCCATATTTAGACAATTGGCTGCTTACCGCCCCCACCAGGCATCTACTCTTCACACCTTGTACTACACACTGGACCTAGCAGAGTTTTTAGGTAGTTCAATAAACAAGGAAAAGTCAAATCTAACACCAACACGAAACTTAGAATTCATTGGAGCAACATTCAATACAATATCCTGTCTGGTTGCTCTACCTCTTCACAGACTGCAAAAGTTAAGGTCACAACTCCAAGTGATACTCTCTCAAAACATAGTCCCAGCTCGCTTAGTCTTACAACTACTAGGGTCGATGGCAGTGATGATCACCCTGGTTCCCCTGGTGAGATTCCACATGAGGCTGCTTCAGTGGCTGTTGGTGTCACAGTGGTCTCTGTTGACTCACCCTATATCTTATCCAATTCACATAACGAATCGATGCAATCAAGATCTGAATTGGTGGATGAAGCCAGAAGACAAGTTATGAAGTCACCCCTTTTCCTCATCTCAGCCCAAGGCTGTTGTGACCTCAGATGCATCCCTGATGGGGGGGGGGCTTTTTCAGGGAAAGACGGTCCAAGGCCACTTGGTCTCCTTTAGAGGCCAATTTGCATATCAACATCCTAGAACTGAGGGCGGTGCTTTTAGCGTTGCAATCATTCCAATCTGCCCTTCTATCAGGGACAGTTGCTATCCAATCAGATAAACGTGTGCCATCTGGTACATCAACAAACGGGGGAACCAGATCCTATCCGTTATGTTGGGAAGCCATGAGAGTATGGCAGTGGATGATCGCCTCCACCCGCTTTCTAATAGCAACGCACATTCCTGGAAGTTCCGACTTGATTGCGGACAGACTGAGCAGATGCATTCTCCTGCCTCACGAGTGGTCTCTCAATCCTATTATAGAGACGGAGATCTTTCGTCAATGGGGTCAGCCTTGCTGCGACCTGTTTGCATCTCCCACGAACCACAAGTACAGTAGCTAATTTGCCCTAATCCCCCTTCGGGCGAGTTCCCGAGAGATGCTCTTCTACACAATTGACCCCTGAGACTTCTTTATGCCTTTCCTCCCATTACCCTAATACCCCAGTTTTTGAAGAAAGCCCAATGGTTGAGAAGCAAAGTGATCCTCATTGCACCCTATTGGCCCCATCAAGTTCGGTTCCCCTTTCTTTGGCCTCATCTGGTTCACCATCCGTCGACTCTGGACCCAACCCCGGGGCTCCTGTCTCATCCACAGAGGCTGGTCCATCCCAGCCTAACAACTCTCAAGATGACCGCTTGGTACCTCCACTTCTGGTAATTGCCAAGCAGCCAAGCAGAATAATCTCTCTTCCCCAGTACAAAAGATACTTCTGGCTTCACATAAATCATCCACCAGAAAACTTTATCTTAGCAAATGGAACAGAACAGATTTGTGATCTGGTCTCAAGGGCAAGGCTTAGACCCCTTTTCAGCCTCAATTAATAAGGTATTCAGATATTTGGCAACTTTACTCCAATCAAGACCTTTGGCTTCTACTATTATGGTTCATTTAACGGCTATTTCAAATTTCCATTATGGCTTTGATGATTTTCCCCTGATATCTCACTGCCTCTGCAAAAATTCCTAAAGGAAGTTATGCATTTGAAGCCACCTTTTAAAGAGCCCATTGAACCTTGCAAACTTTGACTCGTCAACCCTTAGAGCCAGCAGCCACCTGGGATATAAACTTATTCCTGGTAGCCATCACTTCAGCTAGGAGAATATCAGAATTGCAAGCCTTATGTGTAAAGCGCCCATACATCATTTTTCATAAAGAGAAAGTATCACTTAGCACTAAGCCTTCCTTTCTGCCCAAAGTTCTCAGACTCGAATATTAACCAATCCATTGACCTGCCAGTCTTCTTCCCAAATTTTTCAAACAAAGAGACTATTGTTTGCATTTGTTAAGTGTACACAGACAATTACATTTTTATTTGGACAGAACGAAATCCTTCAGAAAAGCAGACCAAATGTTCCTGTCCTTTTCAGGTCCTCGACTAGGCAAACCGGTTTCCAAAGTCACCTTGTCGAAATGGTTGAGAGATTGTATCACCTTTGTTTATCAGCAAAATAAAATGAATCTATCAATTAAAGTAAAGGCTCACTCTACCAGGTCAATTTCCACTTCGGTGGCCTTTCAATCTAGGACCTCCATGGATGACATTTGCGTAGCAGCTACATGGGCTACCCGTCATATCTTTATCACTCATTACAAAATGGATATGGTCTCCAGGGGAAGAGCATCCTTTGGCTCTATGGTGCTCAGGAATATCCTTCCATGGGGGCCTCCTAGGATATAAAGTAGCTTGGGACTGTGTCCCAACCATCAAGAATGAATGAAGATTAACAACATCGGATAAAGAAGTTATGTTCTTACCATAACGTTCTATCTGTGTTGTCAGTCTTCATTCATTCTTGACATCCCACCCTCATACCCCCTCCAGAGGCTCCTGGTGTTCCAAATCGAGTCATGGTTCGATGATAGGGCAGTTGCTCAGACAAAGCTTCTACATTTACTTTCTATGGGCAAACTCGATCTGAAGGGAGGGGAAGAGAGGCACTATAGGTAACCTTAGTTCGAAAGTTGTTTGGCTGACGCGAGCTTGTTGCAACAGCCGAGTCGGTTCCGAAGACAGAACCGAAACCCAACTGTCAAGAATGAATGAAGATCTCAAAAGTCCAAAAACCAAAGAATGGCAAACAAAAGGCAGAGGACAATATAAATTCATTCTGTAAGCTTTTACTAAAAAAATACACGATAAACATGAAGCGCTTTTCGTCTTGTTAAATACAAAGACTTCTTCAGTTCAAGAGTCAAGAATGAAGCCAAGAGTGATGGAGAGACAAAAGTCCAAAATCGGAGACAATTTTATTTATTAGTCTAACTCACTTTTAATAGTTAATAGAGCGACATTTTTGCATCAACATGCAGTTTATGAACAGTGCCCTTCTGTGTGGAGTCGCATGTCCTCCCTGCTGTTAGGCCCTGGGTGTTCGAAAGACATGCGTAAATGGGCATGCCTTCGTTGAAGGTTGAATGTCGAGCTGGCACCTCGGCGTTCGTGAAAATCTACTGCTAATCATTAGCGGACCGGAGTTCTGCTGTGGCGACCCCTAACTGGGAAAAGCTGAAAGACAACAACAACATGTAGTTTCTGAACAGTAAGATGCATGAAACTATAATGTCGGGCAACTTGGTGACATCTTTCCATTTACTTTGTTTTAACTTCATTTAAAACTCATTACTGTGATTTTTTTTTTATTTCATAGTGATTATTTGTACTCAGCATTAATTTCATAGTTCCTTTCTTAACCATTCTAACTGTATCATGCAGTCCTCTGTGATTTACTAGAACATCAAAAGGTTAATGAGGGATGGGACAAAAATATAAGGCAAAATCAGGGGCAGCAGAGAGGTATGTTTCCAGTTTTGAAGTACATATCACATTTTTTGTGGCTGTTAGTTTGGGGAAGCAGCTCATATACTGAGGACTAAATCTGGCATGATCCACAGGGGATGAGCTTGCCGCACACAGTATATGCCAGTCAGCTACAGAAGAGAATACCATTTCTCTGCAGTTGTCTTCATCCACATAAAGAAAAGTGCATCTCTTACTCTACTCGAGTAAACTGGACAAATAGATGGGTAACCTGAAGTTCAGCACTGATTTAACACCCTCATCTCTTACTGATAGGGGTAACAAATAAATAAATGCCTGGGCTCTAGGTTATTCATGCTTAAAATACAAGAGCTGTGTGTCATACGTACTTGTACAAGAGCTATAAACTTCTTGCGAGTACATGGCTAGGTTTCAAAAGATCCTCATTGATCAAAAGCCTAGTAAGTACCTATGAGCCTAAGAAACATCAGAATATATATCATTTTAAGCACTTTAACTGCTCTTTTAATGAAATCTGTCTTAACACACATTAGAAGTGCTGTGAAACATACATATATTATGTTATGTGGCAAATGACTTTCAGATCAGCTTCCATACTGGTTCATAGGTGATTACTAGTCTTATAACCCCAGGGGGCCTTTTTATTTATTTATTTTTATTTATTGACATTTTGTTAACTGGGTTTGTTCAGCTGGGCCACAGAGCCATTTTCAGTGGAGACCCGAGGAGAAAAGCTCCAGTTACAGACAGTTTAAAATACATAGAAGTTCAGTTTACAGTACATGAAATTTCAGTTAACAGTACATATCAGTTCATAGATTAGTAATAGGCTAACTGCCCTTGCAAGCTATTTTAAGCTTAGCCAATTATCCCTTGTGGGACTCGAACCTTGCACTTTGTGTTTGTAAGGCAAACACCTTAACCATTAGGCAACCCTCCCAACACTGTAAGACACAAAAATTAGTAAGGTACATCAGATCAGAAGATATATACACTTTTTGGTACATGTTCAGCAATACAGCTGTCAGAGCAATCCAAAAAGTTTTGAAGTTTTGGAGTATTGAGTGTGTTAAAGTAATATTTCAGGAATATTACAGATGTGAGAGATGAAAATATCTGTATAAGGTGGAAAGGGTAGTGGGAAGTAGATCAAGATGCTAAGGGAATACGAGGTAAAATTGGACAGGAATTAGGATAAAAGGTTGTAGAGGAGTTAGGTAGGGTCTTGACAGGTACAAGTTTTGGTGTTCATTAAGTGAAGTCTGAGTTCCTTTTTAAAGTGTATAGGGTAGTTTAAGCCTAGCCATTGTTTTCCAAGAGTGAGTTTAACTGTGAGCTTTGGCCAACTGAGACCTGCATGAGTGGAGTTAAGTAGATTTTTATCTGCACTTTTATCAAATAATACACGATTTAAAGTAATTTGTTTGTGTTGCATTGAGCAATATCTAGCTGAAAGTTGTGACTGTCTTTTCAGTAGGTCCCCATCCACCCTCCCTGTTTTTGTCTTGGTGTTAATCTTGGTGGCTTTGAAACTGCCCGCCCCTCTTGTAAATTTGCACTTGGATACTCCTCCTGGGCCCATCTCATTTGCTCACTCAAAAAAAAAATAAATAAAAAATGTATCTGCTTTTACTGTATTTGTGTTTCTTCCTACTTTATTTTGCTTTTGCGTCATCTTAAAAGTACTCAGTTGTATTTATTACTGCTTGGTGTAACTCATTCTAAGCCTTTTAGTTTAAGCACTTGGGCTTCAGACCAGTTGCTTTACATTAAGAAGGTTTGTGGTCTGCACTGTAGTGGCAGGACAAGTAGCTTACATCCTTCTAAGTTGGGAACTGCTGATTGAGGGCTCAGTGTCTGTTATTCTAAAAGTGTATTAATTCTGGTTTAAGCACTTGGGCTTCAGGCCAGTTATTTTACATTAAGAGGGTTCGTGGTCTGCACTCTTGTGGGAGGAGAGGCTGGACTCTGCCCTTCTGAGCTGGGAATTTCTGGTTAAAGGCTTATAGGGCCTGCATATTTGAACTGCTTCTTACTGAAACTGGTACACCTTGTTTGCTGTAGCATAGATCCAGGCCTGCTCAATCTAGCTTTGTTTGTATAACTTGAGCACTAATCCAGGCATTCTTTAAAGTATTCAATTGTATTTATTACTGCTTGGTAGTAACTTGATTAAAGTGTAGCTATCATTCTAAGTCTTTTGGATTAAGCACTTGGGCTTCAGACCAGTTGTTTTACATTAGGAAGGTTTGTGGCCTGCACTGTGGTGGCAGGACAGGTAGCTTACATCCTTCTAAGTTGGGAACTGCTGATTGAGGGCTCAGTGTCTGTTATTCTAAAAGTGTATTAGTTCTGGTTTAAGCACTTGGGCTTCAGGCCAGTTATTTTACATTAAGAAGGTTTGTGGTCTGCACTCTTGTGGGAGGAGAGGCTGGACTCTGCCCTTCTGAGCTGGGAATTTCTGGTTAAAGGCTTATAGTGCCTGCATATTTGAACTGTTTCTTACTGAAATTGGTACACCTTGTTTGCTGTAGCATAGACTAGATCCAGGCCTGCTGAATCTAGCTTTGTTTGTATGCTTGTTGTTTGTTTGCTTGTTATTTCCCTGAAACGCTAATTCCACCTAAAACGCGGCTTTTCAGCGCTTCTGTGGATCCCTAGTGATATCTGCATTGCTTACTGTACTTATTTCCTTGTTTCACTTGAATGAAAGTTACTGTTTGTCGTTTTTGCATTTAAGTTACCTGTAGCACATTGCATTTAAGTTACCTGGCACTTGCTCACTAAAGCAATTATATAAGTCAGCACTAAAAAATTAAAAGCACTACTCCCTCGCAAACTCCCCTTGAGTACCTTGTTCCCCATTGGCCCTTTTTTTTTCAATTATAAAGGAATTCCCAATACTATTCTAGCATGTCCAAAGGTCAGTTGTCAATCTCCACTCCGGTCCAGCTGGTGAATCTGGGAATCTTGAGGCAATGTTACAACTGCCTCATGTACACAGGCAACCCTCTCCTCTTCCCAACAAATTCCAACACATGTGAGAGATGCAACCATATAGCCAAACTGGAAGCTAAGCTCTCTCAACTCAGTACTGGCGTAACCAGTCAGGAGGAAAAGGAAACCACACTGACTACAATTCCAGTCTCACATAGACCTACCACGACAGTAAACCAAACACATAAACACACAAAAACATACTCTGAGGCTCTAAATAAAAATCTGCCTAAGCAGCAGAGACCTCCAAAGCAGACACCCAAGCAACCGCTACCCCAAAACAAAACACGTGCAACACATAGCTCACAAAGCCAGTGTGCCGAACAGTCACAGCCCTTAAGGCTAAACAACACACCTGATACATTTGTAATAGGTGACTCTATCGTCAGGCACACTGACGTCCCGCTCACCAGGCTGAACAAGGAGAAGGTCACGGTGAGCTGCCTGTTGAGCGCTAGGATCCGCCACATAACACAGGCACTCAGGTCACTCCAAGGCAAGTACAAATATGACTCGGTCATTGTCCATGCTGGTGTGAATGACCTGAGACGTACCTCCCTGGACTACATGAAAAGAGACAGAGGAGCTCTCTGAGCATGTAGCCCAGGCCGGTATGACCCTGACCTTGAGTAGCATCTTACCCTCACCAAGAATGATGCCACAATATGAAGACAAGATGATCAATTTCAACAATTGGCTTAAGTATTGGTGTCATTCAAAGGGGATCCAATGCCTGTCGGCCTGGGATGACATGCTCGACAAGCCACAATGCTTCACTAGGGACGGCTTGCACCTATCACCCCTGGGTTTTCGGATATTGGCAAAAGCTCTTGCTACCCCCATAGTGCCTTTTTTAGGCAAGGCTCAAAAGACAAACCCACCTCCATAGGTATCACAAGGGATAAGAAACTAAGAGTAGCGCTACTCAACGCCAGAAGTCTAAACCTCAAGATGCATGCACTCGAAACTCTCCTTAGCATGGAGAACATCGATATCTGTGCAGTAACAGAAACCTGGTTCAAGGCTCCCGAGAGCACCCCAGCACTACCAGGTTATACCTCATGCCATGCTTTTCGGCCCCAAAACTTGGACCGAACCACAAAAGGAGGGGGAGTATCAATATTAGTCAAAGATGCCCACACCTTCAGGTTGGTGGCACAGCACGAAGCATCAGAGACTATCCATGTGCAACTAACAGTGGGTAAAACTGCCTTCCAGTTTATAGCCTGCTACAGACCACCCTCCCAAACCCAGGAACTCCACTCGGCCTTCCTGAGAACACTGGAAAATATGAAGGTCTCTCCAAACACCATTATACTGGGCGACTTCAACTACCCAAACATAGACTGGGAGCATTACTCTAGCTCCAACACCCTAGCCCAAAGGTTCCTAGAATTTATAAACTCAGATGCTATGGAACAACTTGTTACCACTCCCACAAGAGGGGAAAACATATTGGACCTGATCATCACCAACATGGGGACTCTATGCTCCAGACCAGAAGTGTATCCCTCACTGGTAAGATCAGACCATAAACTAATCTCACTGGATATTCACATCCCGACCCAACCCCCTGCCCAGAAAAGGATCATCATGGACCTTATAAATAAAGATATTGGGGACCTACAGACACTGGAACCTACCCAGTTCGGCTTTGTTAAGGGCCTCTTAAACCTGGTCGATTTATTTGAAACAGTCACCAAGGCCATTGACGAGGGGAAGGTGGTCCACACAGCCTACCTGGACCTCGCAAAAGCCTTCGATACAATACCCCACTTGGGCATTATAGATAAGCTCACCATCTTAAATATAACCCCCTATGTCACTAGATGGGTTGCAAACTGGCTCAAGGACAGAACCCACATGGTTAGAATTGCTGGAGCCATTTCAGACTCCAAACCAGTTACAAGTGGCATCCCACAAGGCTCAGTCCTGGGACCTCTCTTGTTCGGTATATATTTCTCAGAGGTACAGGCCAACACGGAAGGACTGTGGCTGACCAAGTTTGCAGATGACTGCAAACTGGGCACCATAATCGACTCTCCAGCCGACACAAGCATCCTCCAAAAGGGCCTCATAGAAACAGACAACTGGTGCCAGAGCCATGGCCTCAAGCTAAACGCCAAACAGTGTATAGTCATCCCCTTTGGCAAAAACAAAGTGCCCACAAATTACCACATAAGTGGTAATCCTTTAAGTACGGAAGAAGTAATTAGGGACCTGGGGACCCAAGTTGATAGCAATCTCTCATATGACAACCACGTGGCCAAAGTGGTTAGAAAAACATTTTATATAGCCCATTTAATCATGAAGGGATTCACATCTAGATCAGGGGAGGTCATCGTGCCTCTTTACTCATCCCTCATCAGGCCCATAATTGAGTACAATGCCCCTTTTGGGATGTACCTTACCAGACACCTGCAGCAACTGGAAAGACCCCAAAAGTACCTCACCAAGAGGATCAAAGGGCTCAAACAGATGCCATATGCTGCCCGGTTAAAGAAACTCCAGCTCTAATCAGTGGCATACCGCCTGCTCAGAGGCGATCTGTGCCTGACGTATAAAGCCATGCCCAACCTGGAATTAATGGACATGCTGCACCTCAGAAAATCCAAATCCCATCGAGCTACGCACTCGAGAGACTTGAACCTCAGCACTGAAATAAATAGGACATGCTGGAGGGACAGATTCATAACCCAGAGGCTCCCTTCACTCTGGAATAAAATCCCAGTTCAGGTTAGGCAGAGTCCCTCATTGACTCTCCAATTGGAATCTTGATGAGTGGATGGGGGATCCGTAGGTTTACCCTGGGTATCACTTCTGTGTCACTGTTAGACAGAGGCACAGTATACTAACCTCGAAAAAGGGCATAGCAAAATTAATTTAAAATGGGTGGCGAAAGCCAAACACACTCTGGCTAGGCTTATAAATGCCCTAGGGCAGATAGCCTAGTATGAACCTAAGAACCTAAATCCTGTACCTTGAGTCTGTGAGATAAATACCATAATCATTAAGCCATTCCATAACACCACATGCCTTTTCTTAATACTAAATACAATTGCACCTCATGCCTTAGAGTCTTCTGTACTGTGTCCCATGGCTGCTATCCATTTCAAATTAGTAAGAAGGTGAGAAGTCGTAATTCATAGGTTCATAGGTGTGTACTAGGCTAATGGCCCTGGAGCCTTTCCAAGCCTAGCCCATAGGATTATCCTGGGATCATGCCACCCAACCTTAATTCCTAGTGCCTCTGTCGAGTAGAGCCACTGGAGTTATCCCCGGGGTGAATTTTCTATTTCCCATCCACTCATCCAGATTTCTCTTGAAGAGGGCCAGTGAGGTGCTCTGCTTGACATGTATGGGGAGTCGGTTCCATAGCATGGGCAGTCTCAGGGTTATGAACCTGTCCCTCCAGCATGTTCTGTTGATTGTGAAAATGAGGTTGAGGTCTCTGGAATGTGTGGTGTGGAGGGGTTGGGATTTCTTTAGATGTAGCATTTCTAACACACCTGGGTCAGACATGGCTTTGTAAGTCAAGCAGAGATCGCCTCTAAGTAGGCGATATGAGACCGAGAGAGTTTTTTGAGTCTGTCCCTATAGGGCAGGTGTTTAAGGCCTAGGATCCTCTTTGTGAGGTACTTTTGTGGCCTCTCCCATTGCTGCAGGTGTCTAGTGAGGTACATGCCAAATGGGGCATTGTACTTGAGGATTGACCTAATGAGGGAAGAGTGGAGGAAGACAATGACCTCTTTCTTCCAGGATGCAAAACCCTTAGTAATGAGATGTGCCACATAGAAGAACTTTCTGACCACAGTGACAATGTGGTGGTCAAAAGAGAGGTTGCTGTCAACCTGTGTTCCTAGATCTGTTATAATGCCTTCTGTGTTCAGTGGACTAACATTGATGTGTAATTCAAGGGAACCATTTTTTTCCCAAGGTGGATGACACATTTTTTGGCAGTGACACATTTGCAGTGGCACATTTTTTGGTTCTTACACCAGTCATTGGTCTCAGTAAGGCCTTTCTGTAAGATGTTAGCATCACTTGGGGAGTTAATACCTCCCAACTTGCAATTGTCTGCGAACTTTGTCAGCTAGAGTCACTTCGTGTTGGCCTGGACTTGAAGTAGATACCAAACAGGAGAGGACCTAGGACTGAACCCTGTGGGACTCCACTCGTGACTGGTCGGCAGTCTGACTTGGAGTCAACTACTTTTACACTGTGGGTTCTATCTGTGAGTCAGATTGCATCCCACCTAGTGATACAGGGGTTGATGCCTAGCTTAGTGAGTTTTTCTATGATTCCTGAGTGGGGAATGTTATCAAAGGCCTTGGCCAGATCATGGTAGGCTGTATGAACAACCTTGCCTTCATCCACAGCTCTGGTGACTGACTCAAAGACGTCGACCAAGTTGAGCACGCATGATCTACCCTTCACAAAACCAAACTGTGTAGGATCCAGAGTTTGAAGATTCCTTATATCCTTGTTTGTTAGGTCCATGATGATGCGTTCCATAGCTTTGCATATCAGACTCTTCACGCTAATGGGGCAATAGTTCCCAGGGTCTGTAGTCGCTCCTCCTTTGTGCAGAGGGATGACTGTAGCAGTGCGCCGTTCTGTAAGGACAAAGCTTGAGGTGAGGCTGTGATTGAGCAGGGCACACAGGTGAGGTGCCAGTTCAATGTAGTTCATGTAGAACACAGCCAGGGATATTGTCAGGTCCCATAGAAGCTATATTCTTGGCCTTGGACAGTGCTGTTTTAACCTGTGCAGCAGTAATACTGGGTGCCTGACAATCTACTGGTATTGTGAATGGTCCTTTGGGGGGAGTGGAGTAAAGTTGGCACTGAATCTGTCGGTCAGTATATTGGCAATATCTGTTGGCTCGGTATAGGAGGTACCATTGTGCAGTAGTTCAGAGCAAATCTGGGTATTGCTGTGGAGATTCTTTACATAACTATAGAACTGTAGAAATACTTTAAGACTTGGTGCCCAGTGTTTGGTGCTTATAGGAGACAGACTTAACACAATGTTACTTTTCATCAAGTTTATCCCCATCTGCAAAATAGGTAAAGCCATTGTACCATTTTTATTGGGGTTTTTCTTTCAGAGACTAAGTCTCAATTCTCAGAGATTATAAGCTGTTTTATCATAATGAGACATAGCTAAAGACTGGCCAAACAGTGCAATCCATGGAATAATTAAAATTATTTTATACCCAATATTTGGTGTAGACAGAAAATGTTGAATGTTTTCTCCCATTTGTAGTTTCCTGTTACTTGCCATGTTCCCGTTTTAAGTATATTATTTATTAGTTAGCTGAACATACTTGACACAAGTATCCCTTTTCAGGGGCAACCTGGAAGTACTGTCTGGTTAAGTGACTCACTTAGAATCACACAGTAGGCAAATGGAGGGAATTAAACCTTGGAATACAGGATGAAGCTTGTTAGCAGCTCATACTTAATTTTTTGTGCTATCTACTTGACAAGTTAATGTCATTCTGGAAACCTCAACTATCTTTTAGCTTTTTTCTAGAGCACGTGTACATCACATTTATTTTTCACAGGCATTCTTGATGTTATTCCCTCATTTCTTCAAATGGCATTGAATTTATTATCAAATGTTTAAATAACGGTATTAGCACAAATCCAGTACAGGGCTTCCCTCTCATAGCTTCATTACTTTCTTCCACAACTTTTCCATTAATTGCATTGATCTGAAACATGCAACTGTTCTGTTCTTGAACATGTAGACAGGTAAATAAGTAATTTCTATGTAACTCATTTTTAATCAAATTTTGTAAAACAAGATACTACAAAGGATACAATCCACCCCCTTCTCTATATTGTCCAATTTCTCTCTCACTCTCTTTTTCTTTCATTCTTTCTTTTTTGAGAAGCTTCATTTTTTCCCTCTGCATTTTACTTTTAAGTCTTTCCAGTTTCCATTCAGGGCTGATAATCCATTTCTTTCAATGCTCTCTTTTCTGTCCGGAGTTCAGCAATACTTAACTTGGTGACATGTTTTTCTTGTCTTTCCTTCTTTTAGAACTCATTACTGTGATTGTGTTTACCTTCATAGTCACTATACCTCTCAGCTTCCAGGTCACACAATCAGAGATACCTAATTAACATAAGATATGCATATTTAAATAAGCATGATAACAGACATATCCACACACATTCAGTTACACAAGGCAGAGTTTTCCTCTAAATGATATCCATCAGTAGTGAAGTAATTCTTCTGACAAATCATATACTCCCACATTTTTTGAACATTTTGACTCTAACATCATAACATCATTCTTTTTATCATGCTATTTATTGCAGTGACAATATATTTTAATGCCTTTTCAAATCTGATGGCCGGAGAAATGTCTGTAAATAAAACACTGTGTGTACTGAGCAAGGCTCAATTATAATTTTATATCCTTGTTTTCTGTACAGATTATTATGCCTGAAAGTGATATTTCATTTTTTTTTTTATTAAACTGAAAATCCCCTTTCTTGTATCTTTTATTTTAGCCCCATGCAGTGCAGACACCACCATTTTTGTTCATCTATTTGTGGTAGGTAATGCTTCAACACCATTAACATTGAATCTCTAATCAATCAATATTTACCCTGATGAGCTAAACCCTCTAGATATTTTCTATATCCCCTGAAAACTACAGATTTTTTCCCTCTAACAATTGGGTTAGTGTGTCATCATGTAACTTCTTCACCTGACATTAAATAAAAAAGCCGTCCATGATGAAAGCAAGTGTAACATGAAGCTGCAAATTTGATTTTTTGTATGAATAATACAACAGGTAATAGATTTTCATCTCTATCTAACCAGAGACTTATTTAAAAAAAAACACATGAAATCAAAATAATAACAAAATATAAGTTTACATCAATAACTGCCCAGCAATCATTATTCAGCACTTGTAACCATCAGACTAATATTACTGTTAAAAAGTAGTGGTGATCAAAAATATAACAGTACTAAAAAATGAAGGTTGAAATGACCTTTCAGGTGTCAGTTTTAGAATAAGTTTAACGAAAATGCCCCCCCCCCCTTCCATCCACGGTTGCATGACAACTTTCAGACCTCCTGGGGACAATTTCAACTCCTTTTCCATAATATCCACACATAAGCTGCTCCAAACAAATCCGAAGAAAAGTTCCACCACAACTTCACAAATAAAGTTTTTCGGCATAGGAACAAACATGCAAGAAACAAAGCTGAATCACTGTTTGACCAGTTTTCAATCAGTCCAGCACACCACACTTATCTGATGACCCTCTGACTCCTTCCTTGCCCTCTGGCCACAAAGTTGTCCTCTCCTGTTCATATTCCAGAAACAAACCACCAACACAGCACTGGCATAAGGTATGCAGACTTAGCCGACCAACCTGAGCACTTCAAGCATACCAGGTCCACCACGGCTGCTTCCATACAATAAGATATGAATCTGCCTATCCATATGCAAAGTTGATGCAGTAAAGCAGTGCTCTGATTGGCTGAGGTATCTACAGCCATAAGAGAGGTTGCTTTATTGTAAATCTTGGGTGCAGTTGCACACAAATTGGGCAGTCGGGGAAGTAAGCTTATTTAAGCTTAAAAATGGGTGCTCCCGTTTAATCCAGGACGGTTGAGCACTATGATAGTCACTATTTACACTTAACATTAACTGCCAAATTCATTTCTTAACCATATCTAATTCTGACTGTGTCAGAGTTGTTGTTCCCAGTGCCAGCAGTCTAAATAACAAGTTGCCTGATCTTGAGGCTGGCCTGCAACCTGAACATATCCATATCTGTCTTGTAAATGAAACTTGGTTTCAGTATAAAGGTAATACTCTCTCTTCACCCGGAATTAGCATTTGGCATGCATTCAGATCTGAGGGAAATAGTTGGGGTTTCCATATTTGTCATTAACTATATCACCCCTTGGCAGGTGACCAGAGACTCTCAAATCAAACTCACTGAACTCCAACTTGTCTTAAACAAAACATTATCAGTTTATTATCAGCCCTATGGGGTGTCTTCTTTGTCCCAAAAGAACCACAAGAGATTCCTAATGTTCTTTCTATAATACCCATAATGAGAAATACTTGCCATCAACAATCTGTTTCAACTATACCTCAGAAATTGGGTATGTCCAAAAATTCTTGTTCTAATAAGCAATAATTCCCTAAAACAGTTAGTTGACCAGCTCAATAGGGGCAAACTATTCTAGCCTATTTATGTACCACTCCTGTAGAATTGCCATCACTGGAGAAATCCGACCATAAGTGACATTGTACTTTACAAGTTCTTTTACACTCTAAAAAAAACAAGTCATATGTTTGAAGCTCACCACAATATAAACAGACTATTTTAAACTTTTTATATAGCATACTTGCCTTTACCTGTAAATGCTTATAGTCAATCTACATAAGAAATCTTGACACTTTATGTATTTCACTTGCATCTCTTCATTTCTGAAATAATAGCATTCATTTTCTCTATATTTAATTAATTCCAAGTTTATATCCTACAATATTTTTCCATAATGTTATTGTACCACTCTTTTCTTTCATTTTTCAGTTTCTTTCACAATTATTTTCCGTAATATAATATTACCTTAATACTTATCCATTTCTTTAATAGAACAAGTCCTCCTTTTTAAACTCAAAAAGTCAACCATTCCATTTTATATTTTAAACTTAAAATTTTTGTTAATAAAGAAACCTCATTTTCTTTTAAACATTCCTTTACTCTAAATTAGGGTAATGATGCCATATTTACTGTAGGATTTATTAGTCCCAGACCTCCTTTTTTCTTCTTCTCACATATAAATCCCCTCATTTTATGGGGTTCAAACTCGAACCCCAAATAAATGAAAATATGTTATGTATGTCTTTAAGTTCAATGGAACACTAAACATACCAGCTAAATAAATATTATTGGTGAATAGTACAGAATTAATTAAATAAACTTTCTTTTTTAAGGAAAGCCTAAAAGACTTCCAAAACAGACACATACATTTCATTTCCCCAAAGCCACCAGAATTCGAACAATGAAGAAAAACAAACAGGATACAGGTCCAAAAAGCAGTTTACATACATTTCATTTCCTCTATTTTCCCTTTCCAAATAAAATCTGTAATTTCTTGTTTTTCAAAGTTTATTTCAAGGATATTCATTTTTTCCATATTAAATTCAATTCCACCAATACTTCCCTAAATTCTTAAACCTTTTCTTTTATCTTTGTTTAATACAAACCCTACAACTTGAATAATCTCCTGTATTTTTTATTGCTTCATTCATACTTACTTCATCTTTAGTAGTAATGATAATATCATCAGCATAATTTAATAAAATATGCATTTTTATCCCTTCAGTTGAAATATAACAACTTTTTTCCATTTCTCTATTCATATATGTGGATATTATATTCATTACTAGAACAAATATTAATCCACTCATTGGACAGCCTTGTCTAATGCCCTTCTCTAACTGTATGTCTTCACTTAACCATCCATTTATCTTAACCTTCAATATATTATGCTTATAAACAGACGTATACATTTTAATCTTCTTACTTGTGTTGTATGCTTCAAATATATCCCATAATATTGAATGATGAATCAAATTTCTTACCATCACATTCACCTTAACATTTTTCAATAATGTATCTTCCATTAATTACCTAATTATTAATAATAATCTTGAGCCTTTTTACCTTTAACACCAAACACATTTTATTTGCAACTGTACTCACTTTCTCTTCCATTCTTTTTTATAATTTTCGTAAAAATCTTACCTGTATTAACTAATACAATAGGATACCAATATAGTAAGTCTCCAATTTTGTATATCTCTTTTCTCACCTTTTACCCATATAAATCTAACAACACCCCATACACAAGTCTTTATACATAAAACCTTTAACCATTCAATACCATTGCAAGGCATGTTTTTGCTCTATAGTCAAATTTATATTAATTCTATATTCTAATCCACCCAGTCCTGTAGCCGAATTGAAATTCAGTACTTTTAGCACCTGTTCTAATTCATCTATTTTTATTTCCTTTTCTAAATCCTTATCCTTCTCAGACAGTGGATTTACCTTCCATTCTTTAAGTCGTTCACTTCTTTTGTTTGATAATGCCATAGTATGTTCTTTTGCTATATTAATAATGTCATCCAGTGTATTATGTATTATACTTGCTGCATCTTTCATTTCTCTCATATTTTAAATATGGTGTGATTTCTTTTTTTTTTTCCTTGCAGAAAATATCTTTGTTTATACAGCAGATGCTCTGTTTTCTTGTTCAGAGTCATATAATTCCTGTTCCTTGATGAAAAAAATCATTGTTTTTCTGTAGACAATCAGTTGTATTGTTACTCAACTTCTTGCATTCTATTTTCTCTCTCTCTCTCTCTCTCTATATATATATATATATATTTTTTTTTTCTTCCATGTCACATAGCATTTTTTATATTTAAGTTTAAAAATGTAACCACCATTCTTTATAAAATTCTTTTATCTCTACTTGTTTTTCCATAATCTCATAACATACATACATACAAATATTTCAGTCAAGGTCATTAATGCCCTTCTAGCTTGCCAATATACCAAAACACGTGTTCCCATAATAAGTGTCCAGACTATTCTTAAAAATATCTAAGCAGGTACTTGCTTTAATGTGATTTGATAGCCTGTTCCATATATCAGCTGCTCGCTCAGAGAACCAATTAGTGCACTTCTTATTCCTATAGAGTCTTCTACATAGGTTATCTGATGATTCTCTATTACGTTTGATAACCCTCAACATTCCCAGAGGTAGTTGTCTCTGAATGCCATTTATACCTGAATAAGATCTCCTCTTAGATATCCATAAGAGACACTGTACAAGTTGAGATAGTTTAGTCATCATTATAGCTTAAATGTTTCACATCCGTGGATGCCCGTGGTATATTTCTGCTGTACTCTTTCCAGTTTACTCATGCTTGTTTTCTTATAAGGTTTCCATATGTAACTAACAATGACTGCATCATTTCTGATTTACTAGACTTTATAAATCTTGTTATGCAACCCTGTAGTTCTGTAACTACCATTAACCAATTGGTTGATATGATTAGAAAAACTCATAGCTGGATCTATCCATATACCCAGGTCCTTAAGTGAGTCTACAGTTTCAATCACTATGTGCTGTATTAAATATTCACCTTTCAGTTTGACTTCCAAATTTCATATGTTTAGTTTTTGATGACTTATTGATACTTTTTATTCCTTTACCTGTTTAATGTAATCTTTTTTCTTGTATCTCTATCCATAATCTTTTTTTTGTATCTCTGTCCATAAGGCTGAGTGATCTGAAAATTCTTGATGTAATATGCTCAAGCTATATGAAACTATAAAAGTCAATTTCAGTTCTTAAATTACTTCTTGTGTATGTTCATTTCTTATTTTCCCATAAATACATTTTATTATTTTTAATCACATCCAAGATCACTTTATTATCTGCCCCTTCTTTTCGTTTTTGTCTTAAATCACAGTTGAAGTCCCCCATTATAATTATTTGCATGTTCAAACTTATAGTCCAGTATTTTTCCGGACATGTTTTTTTTTTGCTTCTGCAAGGTATACGCATAGAGTGTAATCACTGCATAAACTTGATTTTTTTTTTTATCTTGTATCTAGTATTACTATCTTCCCAATAATAACTATTGTATAATCTAAAATATCTCTACCTTCTTTACATAAGATAACTATACCAGAACACTTTTCCTTGCCTAAATTCCAAATACCTTTACCTTCCCATAATCCATTAATTTGTATTCTTTCTTCTTCTTCTGTTATTCTAATGTCTATGGGTCTATGAGTGCTGTAATATTCATGTCTAGTACTTTGCACCATTCTAATACTCCTAGCCTGCGATGGATAGAGTTCACATTAATAGCCAAGATTCTCACTGTACTGAATAGTTTTTATTTATCCTTTTCCTTTTTTGCTTTCCCCTATAGTTAATTTTTTAACTTGCGCTTTCTGTCTTTTACTCTTTTATCTGTTGAACTTTTTACTTCTTACGTTTACCCATTTACTTTCAACTTCATCACTTGAGTTACTAATTTCCTCCTCCTCCTCTTCTTTCATGCTCTGTCTCATATCCATTCTCACATCACTTTCATCCATTTTTTTTTCATTTTGCATTTCTTTTGTCGTATCTAAGTTAACCTTTTCATTATCCTGCTCCTGTTCTAATATAATTTCTTGGGTCTGATTTTCTAACACTATACAATCCATCTAACAGTAACATCCCTTTTCACATTTCTTTGCTTCATGACCATACTTTTTCCACATATGAAATATTTTCTTTTATCACAGTTATTAATTAAATGGTCATCTTTGCCACATAAAAATGTCTTGGGTTGTCCCCAATACCTTAACATTCCTTTACTCCCTTCTGTGTTGATTACATTAGGTAGATGTACAATTTCTTTCATCTTGCATTTTCAGTATTACACCACATTCCCATTCTCCCATCCATAGGCCTTGGTTGTTATATATTTTAATAACCTGCATAACATCTCTACATATAAGTTTTAAGTAGTCCTCTAGAAAATGTTTTCAATTTCCTCCTAAATTGTACAAATACTTTTTTCTTGGCTTCTCTATTAAAAGCCTGAAATACATACAAGTTCCAATGATTGATGTCTTTTGTGTTGTTCCAAGAATTTATCCATGTATTGCGCCTTCTCAAAAAATATATCACAAAATGTCTCCTTATTAATGCAAATAAAAGTTCTTACCTCTCTGGGTTCTGTCCCCTGTGGTGCTATGATGTTGTCCCATATCTCATGCCTTTTTAGTTCCTTTTTTACATTATTGCTTACTCTTACTCAGTATTTGCTTTTAACTTCCACCTTCACTTACTGTCTGCACATATGATTTCTTTTCTTCTCTATCCTCTTGTTTTTTTTCTCCTGAATCCTGTCCATTATCTCTCCCCACGATGCTGCTTTTTCACTTTCTGGTTCACTCTGGTCTATTAGTTCTTTTAAGTATATACCCTAGAACCCTATCTATTGGAGGGTTGTAACAACACATTCTGCTGCTGCAATATCTGTAATGAAAAGATTCCATTGAAAAATATCTTTGGAATCAAGCATTTCTACTCCTTCTACATGTTCTTTCCCTTTGTTTACTTTGTTCATGTTGTCGATCATGCTTTCTCAATTCTCTTCCTGCTGCTCCTCATCCTTCTCCACTACATTAGCTTTTTTAGTTGTTCGACTAACAGAATTTTTTTCCAGTAACAACCATGTTCTCATTCTCCTCCATACTTTCTGCTTTTCCAAGCCACCTACATACTTGGAAAGGAAGACAGGAAGCACTACACTGAATTGTGTCCCCGTATGCTCGTACAAATGAATAGAAGTTCCCTGCTGCCCTGGCCAAATTTACCAGAGTAGCATATATGCCACCTCGGGTCTCTCTTGAAAAGAGGCTGCTAACCTAGGGGGACTAAAACGTGATTTTGTTCTGAAAACATGCAGCTCTTCAGCAGAACTAGTATGGGCATCACTTCCTGTTTCTTAAAAAAAAATACTAAAAACAATTGTGATATCTCTAACCAATGTATTATGTTACATAGGTAGATAACAGTTTGATACGTATAATATTGATATACAAATAATTTTTATATAAACATTTTATATGTTGTTGTCTTTCGGCTTTTCCCAGTTAGGGGTCGCCACAGTGGAACTCTGGTCCGCTAATGATTGGCAGTATGTTTTCACAGTGCCGAGTTGCCAGCTCGACGCCCAACCTTCAACGAAGGCACACCCATTCACGCATGACTTTCAGAACGCCACTTGACCCATGGGGAAGACATGCAGACTCCACACAGAAGGCACTCCCTGCCCACTAGCTGAGAATCGAACTGGAGAACCTCTTGCTGTGAGGCAACAATGCTACCGCTGCACCACCGTGGATATATATATATATATATATATATATATATATATATATATATATATATATATACCTAAAAAATCTTATTGTTGGTACAACAAAATTAAACTATAAAATAAACATTGATAAGACCGCCTTCTTTTCTTGCAGTTGATGTTATATTGTATTGTACTTTGAGTACTCTTAATGCTAATGAATTGCTAATGGATACTTTGTAGTTCAACCCAGGTGAATTGGATGCATGTAAAAGCAATTTAATACAATTCAGTGTGTTCGATTTTGGCTTACTAAGGGACTCTCCTCATAGGATAAGATACTTTTTCCAAAATATAAAATAATTTAAAAAAATTCTTACAGATCTTAACTGGTATATTTTAAAGCATTACTTTCATTTTCTGTTTTCCTCACTTACAAGGAATTGCAGGAAGGGTAGCAAGCCATTTATATTACTCCCATAGTATTGCAGTTATATTTACCATTGTTAGTTATTTTCCTAGGGTAAGAAGGTTCTAAAACTTTGAGTACAAGATAAAATGACACAATAGGTTCTGCATTTAATTGTTCCTTTCTGGGATGTGAAAGCACGAGGTAAGTAATCATCACTAGTAGTATGGACTTAGTACTAGCAGTTTGCATCCATAAAGTTTCTTATTTTAAACTGACTCAGCCATGTTATCTAAATTTACCTTAATCAAAATGAGAGAGGAAGATGCTCTAACATATAGTGATAAAGAATTTTACAGCCTGCTTCCCCTGCACTCCTAGCTTTTCTTAACTTGAGAGGATGCAACAGGTAATTGGACCAGTAAATTCCCATTCCATGTATTGGCACTGAGGTCAGTAAATGCAGCACCACACACTAATGACACATTTTCTTACTGAGGCACTTGAAGATAAACATAATATCACTTGTATCAGTCTATATGCATTTGTGTGTGAATTTAATGGCTCAGGTTTGCCATTATAAGGAAAACTATGAAGTACAGCAATCTGTCTTGTAAATATTTTCTGGATTTTTTTGAGCCTATAAACAAAAGATTTTGTGTAAACACCCCCCTTACCATAAACCTGTATGCGGCTAAAGAGTGATGTACAAGTTAAAGTTCACTTTGCTAACCATGCTGTGGATAGTTCTGAAAATCATCAACAACCCCCTATTTTCCATTTTCTAAATGAGGTGGTAGTGTCTTATCAACTGTCTCCATCGATTCATTGCCACTTTCCTACCTCCTTCCACACTCATGCCTGACTGTCACAGGTCTTCTTTCACATAGTCCATCCACCTCTCTGCTAGGATGCCCTTGTTTCCTCTTGCCTTCTTCCTATATGTACCAAATCTTCACCAGATTGCCTTCTGCTTTTCTACACGTGCCCAAACCACTGAAATCTGTTATCTTTGATGTGCTCTGCAATTTAAACTACTTTTGCTTCTGTTCTGTTCTCATTTCTTTATCTGTCCAACAGTTGGCTTCCTACCACACGTTTCAAACATTTTATTTCTATCTCCTCTAGCTTTCTGAACTGCTCTACCTTCACTGCACAGGTTTCTGTACCATATAGTAGTACTGGTCTCACCATTGTTTTGTATACCTTACTTTTTAGCTTCTTTGGCATTCTTCTGTCACATACTATCCCTGACACACTGTGCCAGTTAGATACAACCCCTCTGATTCTAGCTTTGACCTCCTTATTCAGACTTCCCTTCTGCTCACCCGCCCCTCCCAGATAATTGAAGATATTAACTCATTCCACTATTTTTGCTTCTATCTCAATTCTCAGCTTCTTCTGATTCCCGTCATTTGCTGCCATTACAACTGTCTTACCTGTACTCAGTTTCATTCCATGTGCCTTCAGTTTTGCATTACATTCCCCTATACTTTGCAAAAGTTCTTGCTCAGAGTCTTCCTGTAATGCTACATTGTATGTATACAGCAGTTTTGTTGATCTGTCCCCTTCAATCTGTTTGCTGATGTAGTCCATCACCAGTATGGACAGCAGTGGGCTCAGAGCTGAACCATGAAGCACACCCACTGTTACTTGGCAGCCCATCTGTGAGACCAGTCTGTAGGGTACCAAGTATAGTGACAGGGCTTTGAATCAGTCCATGTAGGACGGGTTCCTATCAGAAGAACGAAGACGCATTATGTTGACTGCATCTTTGTCGAACTGTAAATGTTGAAAACGCAAAATGACGAAATGGCTTTTAAGCGAATTCTTTCCATGGGAAAGAAGTCGCTTGGCTGCTTCCATCACTTTGCCGTTTTATCTGAGCCTACTGCTGTCCATACTGGTGATGGACTGCAATCTCGGAGTCGGTATATTTAAGTAGCAGAGGGTGTGGGGGCACAGCCCCCCATATGGGGGGGTGGGTGGGCGAAGCCCTCCACTTAAAATAGTGTTTAGTGTGTTTTTGTTTTTTTTTTTTTTGGGAACAGCAAATTTGTTCTCTGGGAAAAATTTGCTGTTCTGGCTATTTGCTCTTTTTTGTTTTCGTTCTTTTGTGGTCAATATAACAGCATTCGATCTTTTGATCGTTCGCTGTTATAACATGTAGGACATATTGTTTAGGTCTTTTATCTTTTTAGTAAGGTATCTCTGTGGGCTTTAGAGTTGTTGCATGTGTCTGGCCAGATAAATACCAAAGGGGGCGTTATATGTGGTGACTGACATAATGAGGGTAAGAGGACAATGACATCTCTAGATTAGATGCATTCCCTTTGTTTATAAGCTAAGTAATATAGAAGGACTTTCTTAAGTCAGTCGACACATGTTGGTCAAAAGATAGGTCATTATCCACATATGCTCCCAAATACCAAAGTGGGTCAACTCTTAAAGGTGTATTATCAATGAGGTGATTATCCGGGGTAGATGACTTTCCAAAGGATATGGTAAAGCAATTTTTGGCATTTTCTTTCAGTCCATGATTCTTGCACCATTTGTTTGGGACAAACCTTTTTGCAGGATAGCTGTGTCATCTGGGGATTCAGTGACTACTTCTAGCTTGCAGTCATCTGCAAACTTAGTCAGACAGAGCCCATTCATACTGGCTTTTAGTTCAGAGAAGTAAATGCCAAACAGGAGAGGTCCCAGCACTGAACCCTGGGGGACTCCACTGACCACTAGTTTCTTTGTGGAGTTAGCTTCCCCTATTTTGATCTTCTGTGTCCTATCTCTGAGCAAGCTGGCAATCCAGCAAGTGACTTAGGGGAGTTATACTCAGTTTAATTAGCTTTTCTACTGTGCCTGAGTCGGGGTTTGTGTTCATAAGTGTATACTAGGCTTAAGACCTAGGTCCTTATATGGCTAGCGGTGCAATCAAAGTGGGACCCACACTTTGATTTAATGACTGCTTCTGTCCATCAGAGACATAGATGCCAGACCAGGGCTGAATTTCCAATTACCCATCCATTGGTCCAAGTGGTGCTAAAATAAGGGATAGGGAGGAATGTTTCTTCACATGGATGGAGAGCATGTTCCAGAAAATGGGAATTCTCTGAGAAACATATCTGTCTTTCCAACATGTCCTATTTATGTCACAAACAAAATGTATTTTTTTTTTAATCTAGTAGATCTAATGCTGTTTGTTTTGCAGAAGTGCAAAATGTTCATCAAAACAGGGTCCAGGGATGCCTTGTTTGCTAGGCAAAGATTACCTCTCAGAAGTACGATACTGACTGAAGACACAGAGCTTTAAGGCAGCCAATATAAGACATTGTGTTTATTCTGTGCATTATTTTTATAAGAAATCTTTGTGAACATTCCAGTTGCAGCATGTGACTGGTCCTGCACATACGGATGGGGCATTATGATGGGTCTGATGAAAGTACAGTGGTATGATCCTTCTGTACCTAGATGCCATGCACTTACAAGTTGAGCAACACAGAAGGATTTTCATACTGCCTTGGACACATGTTGGTCAAAGGCTAGGTTACTTTCTGCATGAGTCCCCCAGTCCCTGACTAGTGAATCAACTTTTAGGGGTGTTTTATTGATGACTTGGTTATCTGGGTAGCCGACTTCCCAAAAGGTACTATAATGTACTTCTTGGTATTGAGTTTTAAGTCATGGGTTTGGCACCAAGAGTTTTCTTGTGTTAGACCTTCCTGAAGGATGTTCTCATCTTGGGGGAATTCAATGACTGCCCCCAGTTTGCAATCATATGCGAACTTGGTTAGCCAGAGGCTTTTGACATTGGCTTTGACGTCCAAGAAGTAGATGCCAAAGAGGAGTAGGCCTAGCATAGAGCCCTGGGGGACTAAACTGGTGACTGGCCTCTTTGTGGAGGTGATATCACTGATTCTAACCTCCTGGGTCCTATCATGAGCCAGCTAGTTATCCAGCATGTTATAAAGGGGTTTATACCTAGTTCTGTAAGTTTGTTGACAATGCCCAAGTGGAGTATTGTATCAAATGCTTTAGGCAGATCTAGGTAGGCAGTATGCACCATTTTCCCCTCATCCATTGCCTTAGTGATCTTTTCAAAGAAGTCTAGCAAATTCAGTAAGCATAACCATCCTTTGACAAAGCTAAACTGTGATAGATCCAGTGTCTGCAGGTCTCCTATGTCTTTGTTGATAATTTCCATGATAATTCTTTCCATGCTTTTCCAAATAAGAATAGTCAAGAGTTATTCATCTGTAGTTTCCAGGATCTGTTGGAGGTTCTTCCTTATGAGGATGGATGACCATCATAGTCCTCCATTCACATGCCACATTGCCAGTTTTAAGACTGTACTTAAAGTCCTATTTTAGTCATTTTAATTGTCCACGAGGCATCCTGCTATGTTATTGGGGGTCACTGAGGGCATAACTTGGTTTTCGTTAACACAGCCAGTACAGGCTGTCTAGTTATAGTTGCAGTGATTATGTTGAGGGTATTTTCTGGGAGATGGTTGGGGTGAGAGAGGGGTAAAGTTGGAACTGAATTTGTCTGCTAACATGTTTGCTGTATTGCCAGGCTCAGTAAATATGGCACCACCAGTTCAGCACATTGCTGTGTGCTGCCCTTATGGTTTCTGACATAGCTGTAGAAGGACTTAGGGTTATCTTTTACCTGGGAGGCTGTCTTAACCTAAAAGTTCAACAGCAAAAATACCAAAGTCCAACCCAAACAGTGCAAAAGTCCACTATAAACCAGAAATGAACATTGTTGATGCCAGGAAATGCTGTTTATAGAATCTTTTAATTCCACAATTAAAAACAGTCTGAGCGCGTTCATCCCCTCATGGGGATTTCATCAGAATCTACCATTTTTCATTATTATCCCCTTTAAATACCCTCTAATCTCTGATGTCACAATTTAATTAATCAAAAAACATTTCATTTAAAAAGATACCAACCATATACATTTCATAATTTATCAAAAAAAGAATATTCTTGTATACAAATTAAAAAAAAGCTTATATTATATTCTAAGCCTTATGCTTAAAAAATATATGATGATCTAAGAAAAATATGTTAAAATAACATAAAATGAAATGTTTAAAATTAATCATGCAATGCTTTTGTACTGAGTGTTACATATATTGTTCAGCCCTTTTGATTAACACAGGCTTAATGGATATGATTTCATTTAATCCAGGAGGTATATTAGCTTGTAATCTAACCTGCCATCTGGTCTCCTTTTCTTCTATCAGATTTTTATAATTCCCTCCTCTTGGATTTCTTAACACTTTCTTTGACCTAATTAGCCCTCTTAGTTGCTTGTTTACTTTGAGATAGTTTCTATCTTTATGGAATTTATAGCAAAAATCAGGAAGGATAAGAAGAAAGACATTATGGAGCTTTCAGACTGACTGTCTCAGGCTGGTATGTGCCTACCATTGAGCAACATTATTACTATTACAGAGGTTGATGCCACTACATGGGCAAAAAATGACTGATTTCAACAACAGGCGGTCTTTCTGATGTCATCCGAAGGGGATACAATATTTTTCAACTTGGGAGGACATTATTAACAGACCGTGTTGTTTTGCCAAGGGTGGTCTGCACTTTTCCCCTCTATGCTTTCAAACACTGGCTAAAACTTTATCCACCTCCGTAGTGTCTTTTTTTAGGCAATGCCAAATTGACAGACCTAACAAAGCAACATCAACTTAACTGAACCTTAAGGTGTTATTGCTTAATGCCAGTATCCTAAATAAACTACATTTCCTTTGAAGCCCTCCTCACACTTGAGAATTTAGACATCTGTGCAGTTACCAAGACTAAAGCGGCACAGAGTACTCCTGGCAGTGCAAGGTTTCAGTACTGGCCTGAGACATGCAGTCTGAAAGCTCCATAATGTGTCTCTTCATATAGTCCTGAGGAGGTACATATCGAGTCATTTACATCTACATGGACTATGATAGAATATTACTGGTACCTGTGGTGTAGCGACTTGAATGTGTGCGTGATTTGGCAGATCCTGGTCCAGATAAGCAGCTAACAGTTATCTTCTCCTTGTTCAGCCTGGTTAGAGTGGCATCAGTATATCTTACAATGGGGTCCCCTATAACGAGAGTCATTGGCAGTGTGTTTGCTTGCCTTATGGGCTTAGTGTTTGGGGCTGCAGTGAGAGTAACAGTGCATGGTGTTAGGTGTTTTTTTCTGAGTGCCTTTGGGCTTGCTTGAGGCATAGCTTTGACAATGGGCAGTCTAGGCGATCTTTGTTGTTTAGGAAGATTGTTTTCAATTGCCTCAGCTATGTTAGTCTGTGGGTGTGTTGTGTGCTATGTGAGGTGGATGTTGTGTGTGTGATTTCGAAAACCTGATGTGCACTTCTTGTAGGCAATAGTTTACCCTCCATTGAATTGCATGTACACCTCTTATATACTGATTAAGGGGTTGTTGGTAAACATGAGACATTTGCTACATTCTCTCAAGATGCCCATATCCACAAGCTGGCTGCAGAGAAGTTAGGAAATTGTATATCCATACTGTACAGTCCTTTGGTGAGCTACAAGAGGGTTGTGCATTGGGGTTAGAAGGCTATTAGGGGGTGTTTTGTTGGTGCAGACTAATAATGATGCTTTATTGGGGCAGATTATGCTAAACAGTACTAAATAATACTAACTAACATGTTTCCACAATACTGAATTCTACTAAATCTGTAGGTATTGCCACTCAGTGCCCAGTTAGCTGCTGTAAGCTTGCTCTATATTGCTGCTTTACAGAGTATGTTTTTTATGGACTGTTCTACAGGGAACATTTGCTTTCTAGATATTTTACTGTACAGGCTGCTACTAACCCAAAAAAAATGCCCAGTATTTATAGCAGCACATTAAAAAACAGAAAACTTGCTATTGAGCCCTATGGCCAATAAAATGACCACATTACAAGTCATTTTGTGTATTTCCCAACTTGGACAGACCAGGCAACCACCTCCTATGATAAGATGAATAAACCCAGTCCTCTTGATGTAAAAACAATAGAAGAAACCCACATGTGCAATGCTACCAGAAGTCATTTAAACAGCTAGCTGGAAATCCCTTGCTAAAGGCGATTTCAAGACAGTCTTACAGCAGTAACAGTGAGATAAAGAACATTTTTTAAACAAAATGTGCAGTGAAGTACACACACAAAGGCAAAAAAAAAACAGGCTAGGACTCCAAACTTTGCTACACTGTGGGAAACCGAGCAGGAGATATGTAGTAATGGAGGTTTACTCAACAGCAATACTGGTTTGCTTGGTGGGCACTCAGTATTATGGATATATGGAAAACAGTGGGTGGGGAAAGTACTTGAATAGCTTATACAACAGACAGTAGCAATGAAAGAGGAGAGGGAGGGACTGGAAATCAGATTACCATAATTGTCTACAGTGATATCCGATACTATTTTTGTCAGAGGACCTTAAGACCCTGCTTAACTTATAAAGAGTGGGGTAATTTCCATGGTGTTCTGGACAATAGCCCTTCATATAGAACTAATAGATGTATGTTTTAGGCTACATCTAGTGAGGGTATGCATACAGAATGTTGTCACACAGTTATTTATTTCATTACCATTATCTTGAATGTTGTGCATGTAAAGACCTTTGAGGTATGGTAAGATTTATTTAAACAGATTTTTTTGTATGCACATTTTGACCATCTCTGCTAAGTCAGTAGAGTTACTGTCTGCCCCATGGTCATTTGTGTCATGTCAAGGGAAGGAGAAAAGCATGAAGGAAAATTAATGTACTTAAGTTTTAGTAGAAAAACTATTTCTAATTTTCCCATAGTGTTGAAGAAAGATATAACACATCATATCATACATATGGACATCTGTTTTTTTTATACTTTTATTTTACACTTTGACCGTATTAGTCCCACTAGGCCAATGGCCTCTTTTTGGGGAGACCTGAGATGGTATTCATACTGACTAGGGAAAATTTGGCCAGAGCACCAGGGAACCCCCCCCCCCCCCTTCTCTTCTCAATTACTCAAGCAGATGAGGCCTCTGTTTAACTATTACATTTGATCAAATTGTAATCTTTTTAGATGTTTTATCAAAAGCATGCCAATCATAAGAGGACAGTTGAACCGCTGTGGTGACCCCTTACCGGGAAAAGCCGAAAGAAGATCAAAAACATGCATCTCAAAAGGGAGGGTAGGGTCTGTTGCAGGGGTGGTGGTTCTTAACCTCACAATGTAGCAGCTACAAAGTTAATTATTTTATTTACTAGGAGTGCAAGTCAGCTGCATGTGTAATGTGAGGACTGAGGCTCCCCTCCGTAAAGAAAATTACTCTTAATGTTGCATTGGCTGTTTCTGATGATAATTTATTGGTTGTCCTTGTGTTCTACCTTTGATTTAATGTTTTTCTCATGGTTTGTCCATTGATAGGCTATTCTTGATCCAACTACATTAGACATACCCTAATATATGAAACTGCTGTGATTATAAACATTTTGTAATGTTGAGTCTTAGTATTTTTTTATACAGAAAATTAAAACTACATAAATTTGATCTATGCGCCCAGTCAGTTTTGTTTTTTGAAGGGCGGGTACTGTCTCCTGAACCTTGTAAGCTGCTTTGAAAAGGTTACAGGGGCTGTGGACATTGGTCATTCTGTGTACACTACTTATCTCAATCTTATCAAACCTTCTTTTAACACTATACTTCATACTGGTATTATTAAAAATTAGATAATCTTAACAAACTGTATATTGCCCATTGTATTGCAGATTGGTTAGCCAAAGGATTTTGAGTTATGAAAGCTTCTGATAGCCCCTGTGAAAGTAAAATTGATACTAACAGGGTATCACAGGGTTCAGTGCTGGGCCTTCTCCTTAAGGTAATTTATTTTGCAGACATCCAAGTCGTGTTGTCGATCATGTTTGCTAATGATTGCAAGCCTGGGCCCTATTATCCATTCATCCACAATGTACTAAACAATTCCAACATAGTCTGAAATGTTCAAATACCTGGTTTACTGAAAATAGTCCCAAGATAAATGCGGAAAAGTGCAGCATAGTAGCATTCTGCAAAAAGGCTGATACCACCTCTTGTTATAAACAGTACTCCTCTTCAGACAGGCACAGTCATGACAGACCCGAGTGCTTAAGTGGATAACAGTCTCTCTTTCTGACTCAGTAATTATGTTTCCATCATATTCAGGGAATCCTTCTGTCTGACCCAGTTAATAATAAAGGAAAGATCAAGATCTATGGTACTGTTGCATTTTTCCCTTATCATATCCATCACTGATTGCACTATCTTCTTTGGTATATGTAAGTAAGCATGTTGCACGACTGGAAAGTCACCAGAGGCTCCTGACTAAGATTATTTAAGGCCTATCAGGTTAGATTAGCAAAACTTGTACTTAGTAGTCTGCCGAGGTAACCTATGTCTTGCTTTTGGAAGTCATGAAAGACCGAGTCCTATTTGACCTTTGTTTTTCAAAAAAAAAATAGTGACTGTGCACACCCCTGTATGAAGGACATAAATCTGTACCAAGGTGTTGTGCATGTAAAGATCTAGAGAGATATGTTCGTAACCTTAGTAGAATTACTTTGTATTTTTTTACAGTTTGTATTTTTTGTATTATATTAGTTAACTGACAGGCTGGGGTAATAGTGAATATATGATTTTACTAGTGGGTAGTTCTTTTAAATGAATTGCTCATTTTGCACATCAAGTAATTATTTAGCACAGTTTTTAAACAAAGTTTTTTTATAATATTTTTTAAAATCAGGTCATCCTCAGTGTGTATGTTTTTTCTTGGTCAGTTTTATTCATGCTTATTCATTTAGTATTTGTATTTATACTGAAAGGTTTTTAAATATCTGTAACTTTTGCTTTTAGAAGCTAATTGATGTTTAGCATGTGACACTTTAAATAGCTGCATTTTGCATTAGTTCTGTTTGTCTGATGAAGTCTTGCTCACAGAAGCAAGACAAAAGCGCGTACACTACTTGATTTTATGAATTAAAACTTGTCTCAGTGGATTATATTTTGTTCCTTTGGATTTATCTTACTACCTGTGGTCGTTTTTCAGCATTTTTTGCAGTTATTTTTACAAGTTTATTAATTGTTACAAATACAGGCATAAATTTCTGGCATATGCATCTGTGTGCATGTTTGTACAGTTACCAGTAGACTTGGGTTGCATTGTATGTTACTGTTATTTGTTGGCATGGCAGACTGTTTTCGAAAGCCATCATCACTTGTATTTGATTAGAATACTGCAGAGAACTGGATAATATCTGAGCAGGAGTACAATATTTTTATACAAGCAGCTTATTCTGACAAAGATGCATGCACCAGGGCATTCATTTTGCTAAACCTAGCTGGGTCAGAGGCCATTGAAAGAGAGTGTTCATTTCTGTATGCACCAGCAGTATATGAAGGAGAAGGGGAAAACCGTCATATTGTTGTACAGGCTGAATCAAGAGAGGACCCCGGGTGTTTAAAACGCAAATTCAGGGAAGTGTGCAACACCCAGACAAATGTGCCATTAGAAAGGCATTTGTTTTACACAAGAGATCAAAAGCAAGGATTAACTTTTGCAGCTTATATTACTGACCTGGGAAACAAAGCTAAAACATGTAGGTTTGGTGATTTGAAAGATGGGTTAATAAAGGACAGGTTTGTGTGTAGTATTAGTGCTGCAGTGAGAAAGATTTTGCTTCGTGACAGTGATTTAACGCTGAGCAAAGCTATTGAGATTTGTCAAATCCATGAAGTTACATAAAAGCACACAAGTATACTTGCAAGTAATAAGAGCATGGTTTCAGCAGACTCCAGAGCAAATGTAGACAGCATGCAACATGTGGCTAGCAGAAGCAGGCCTAAACACATGGCAGCTGTGAGGGTCTATATTAGTTCGACAGCTTAGGTTGTCAAAACTATAATGAACGACACCTAAGCATCGAACTTGCAAAATCGCAAATGGTCATTTAAGCAAATTCTTTCCTCGGGAAAGAAGTCGCTTGGCCGTTATCGGGGATTTGTCCTTTTGGCAATGTGGAGCGATCTCTGAGTTGGTATATTTAGTTAGGGAAGGTGTGGGGAGCAAAGCCCCCCACTTTATTTAGGTTGAAAAATTAATTTTGTTCGCGGACAGCCTACTGAATTCTTTCCTGAGGAAAGAATTTGCTTAAGTGGCTGTTCGCGATTTTGGAAGTTCGACGCTTAGGTGTCGATCATTACAGATTCGTCAACCTAAGCTGTCGATGAACTAATATAGACTCCATCTGTGACCCTTGCAAGTGTGGCAGATAAAACCCGTAATTTTCCAGCAAGTTCTAAGACTAGTTCAGTGAAATGGACATGCTCAGTGCAGTACAAGGGTGAGTCAGCAAAACCCAAATCAAGCCTTATTGTTAACTGTCACAGTTGTGGTGCTAAACATGATTCTAAAAGAGAAAAGTGTTTAGCATTTAATCACCAATACCACAAGTGTAAAAAATGGAACTATTTTCAAATGTTTTGCAAATCAGGTAAACCTCACATAGTTATAAAGAAGGGTCACTTTAAAAAACAGGTTGATTATATAGAGAGCTGCAACCCTAATTTCTAAGTAGATGGTGCATCAGTAATTGGTGAATATGTTGATGCAGTAGATTTGTTGGCAAAGAATGAAGTGTTTTGTACTGTTCAGATCAATGGTAAATCCACCAAGCTCAAAGTGGACACTGGTTCAAAGTGTAATGTTATGTCACAGACACATTTGCTAAAGTGAGAGCTGGAGAGTAACTTAATGTGGCCGGTTGTGCAAAACTTGTTGCTTATGGACAGCAATTCAAACCGAAAGTTCAGTAGTGCTTTCATGCCAGTTGGCTAGGAACTGCTACAGCTTACTATTTTATGTAGTCTGATGACCTATGCAGTCATTATTGAGTCTGAGACAGTTTGGGAATGAATTTGCTTTCTTTTACCAAAGAAATTCATCATATAAGCACATGTCTATGTTCCAATTTTACCAAAGTTGTTTTCTTAGAGTATGCTAATGTTTTCAATAAGTTATGCAAACTTTCAGTTGTGTATTCTATGAAGTTAGACCCAGAAGTCAGTCCAGTGGTCAAACCAGTGAGACAAGTTCCAATAGCTATGCAGGATAAAGTCAGTGCTCAGTTGGTTAAAATGGTGCAGCAAGGTGTAATTTTTCCTGTTACAGAACCAACTGAATGGGTGTCATCCATGGTTGCAGCCCACAAAAAAGGCTTGGACGAAATCAGAACATGTATTGACCCAAGTGATTTAAACAAAGCATTAGAGAGACCATATCATCCTATGGGTACAGTCGAAGTTGCAGCCCTAATACTGAATGTCACTGTTTTTTTCTGTCTTGGATACAAAAAGATCATTTTGGCAAGTGATGCTCGATCGCAAATCTTCATTACTGACTACTTTCAGTACCCCATTTGGAAGATATAAATTCCTCAGGATGCCATTTGGAATAAATTCTGCAGGTGAAGTCTTTCAGCATGCAGTGGAGCAAATTTTTTCGGATTATCCTTGTGCCATAATAGTAGATGATTTATTGGTTGGAGGTAGTGGTGAAGCAGAGCATGACAGAAACCTTAGGAAAGTTCTAGACAGAGCATGTGAAGTGAACTTGAAGCTCAATCCTGTGAAGTGCAAATTCAGATTACCAGAAGTTACATATGTAGGTCATTTATTTATTAGCACTAACTTGCAACCAGACCTGTCCAAGCCATTCTTGTGATGCCAGTACCGGTTAATGTCCAGGCTCTACAACATTTTCTTGGTATGGTTAACTGTTTAGGCAAGTTTATACCAGATGTCAGTGAGTTGACAGTGCCTTTGAGACCGCTAATGAGCAAAAATGTTGTATGGTCTTGGTTGGAACAGCACCAGACAGCATTTGAAGACCTTAAGAAGAAAATTGCCACCCCACCTACATTAAGATACTGTGATGTCAGTAAACCAGCAACTCTTTCCTGTGATACTTAAAAATTTGGTCTTGGAGCAGTTATTCTTCAAGGAGGCAGACCAGCAGCCTATGCATCTAGAACTCATACCCAAACTGAAATGCATTATGCTTAAATTGTGAAAACTTTTGGCAATAGTATTTGCATGTTCCAAGTTTCATGATTATATTCATGGTTGAGTTATTCATATTGAAACTGATCACCAACCTCTAGTCACTATTTTAAGTAAGCCTATGCATTCAGCTCCAGTGAGATTACAAAGAATGATGCTCAAACTGCAAACATACAACTTCAAAATGGTCTATTCAAAAGGCAAACTTCTTTATCTGCTTGATGCCTTATCCAGATCACCCAGAAATACAACAGAATAGCTTAATGCAGAGAATTTTGGCTTTGATGTCATGAAAGTGTGTAATTTTTGTACCACGAGACTTAAGCTGAGAGATCATACGTTTTGCAAAAGCTCAACCACTACATTAATGTTGGATGGCTGTCAAAGCAATTTAATATACCACCTGAAGTGCAAACTTGTTTTCCTTACAGGGATGAGATGTTGATGGAAGATGGCATTATTTTCAAAGGTCTTAAAGTTGTTGTTCCTGCTTCCTTGCACTATGAATATATCCAGATTTTACATCATGGCCACAGAGGTGCCGAATGTACCAAAAGAAGGGTGAGAGGACTAGTATTTTGGCCTTTTCTAGCAAGTGATATTAATAAAGTACTTTCTTCTTGTTCGGTATGCAATAGTACTAAACTGCATTTGCAAAATGAACCACTTCAGCTAAGTCAGGTTCCTGAACTACCTTGGTCAACAGTAGCCATTCATAATATTTGAGTGGAACACTCAGCATTACTTAGTGTTGGTAGACTCTTATTCATAATGGTTTGAGATTGATTTACTACCTAATCTAATGTCCACTGCTATCACCAAGTTGAAATGTCATTTCTCAGTCCATGGTAGTTCACCTAAAGTTATTTCTGACAATAGTACCCAATTTACCAGTCAGTTGTTTCAGGAATTTGTAAAAGAGTGGGACTTTGTACATGTTACTAGTAGTCCAGAATACCCACAGTCAAATGGACTAGCTGAATGTGCAGTACAGAGTGCAAAGCAATTACTAGAGAAGTTGAGGCTTGATAATACCAATGTCTTTTTGAACTTACTCGATCTCAGAAACATACCCCGTGACGGTATACTTGGCTTGCCTGCTCAGAGACTTCTATCTAGGCAAACCAGAACCACATTGCCTAATCGGTTCCAATTTGTTGAGGCCTAAAGCAAAGAACAATAAGACAATCAAAGCCCAACTATTCAGAAAGTGTTATTTCCAGAAGTCCAGCTATGATAAATCGAGCAGATTTCTTCGTCCATTGAAAGACGGAAAGATAGTGAGGATATAAACAGTGAAAGGTTTCGACTGGATTGCTCAAGTAACAAGTATATGTACTGAACCGAAATCCTACTTTGTAGAAACTGAGGGTGTGGAGTACAGGAGAAATTGCAGACATCTTCTTCCTATATCAGAATTGATATCACAACATTATTCCTGTGATATAGACTCTAGATCTCAGAGCAATCCTGATGATGTTCCTGATGTTCCCAAAGTCGAACATTCAGCAGAGAATGTCCCAGTTGCTAAACCTAGTTCTAATTTCTATGTCACATGATTTGGTCGTATTTTCAGACCTAGTGTGAAATACACAGCAACCTGGACATAATTGTTTGTATCTCTTTAGTTCTGTATAATTGCATGACAAAGAATTATTTTGTATTAATTGCATGTCAGTTGATGTCAATAATGCACAACCCATTTTTCAAACAGGGAGGAAGTATTGTACCTTTAAGAAGCATTTCATGGACAGCATATGCATATAAATAGCAAGCACGTGCTAGCTTCAGTGCCATTTTGAGAGTGCGGCCAGAGAGTTAGCATGTATGAGTGTAATAGCTAGTTTACAAGTTTATTTAAGTTAAAGTTATTAAGCCTCAATCCTGATGTGTTTGTACATAATAAAGCTGCTTGAACAGAACCCACGAATGTTCGGTTTTATCTTGACCAGACGAGCAACAACTGATATCATGACTATGCACCTGTGTGTTTTAACGGTTCCCTATTATATGATCAAAGATGCATTTTTTGAATGCATCTTGATCGAACTTGAAAGCAAGAAACAGCAAAATACTGAAAAGGCATATAAGCGAATTCTTTCCCTGGGAAAGAAATCGCTTGGCCGCCTTTGTTATTTTGCCATTTTAGTCACTGTAGTGTCATCTCAGAGTTGGTATATTTAAGTAAGGGGGGTGAAGCCCTCCACTTTATGTAGTGTTTTAAAGTTTTTTCTTTTTTGGAACAGCGATTTTTTTTTTTTCCCTGGGAAAAAAATCGCTGTTCTAAGTGTTCAGGTTTGTAAGCTTTCTCTTGCATGGGGTCGATAAATCAGCATTCGCTTTTTTAAGCATTCACTGATTTAATATAGACCCGTTTTAACAAAATGTGCATTACACTATATGCCTTCTGAAAAGTATGTGTGGATTTAGTACATGGTGTACAAGAGACACTAAAGAGATGCTAATTTGCTAGTCTTAATATGTTTAAATGGGTATTTGAGAGTGGGAGAAAAAATGCTTGTAAGCTTTCTACAGTGTAGTTGTAGTGTTTACAGCAAATCTTTCTGGAGTCACACAAGCAGAATAAGTAAGTAGTGTATAATGGGAAAAAGGACTTAAGGATGGATCGTTTCTTGATGTGTATTGTGAAATCTGTTTGGCAGTGCCATCAGGACCTATTCACATTTTTACAATTTGTCAAGGTATCCATTTGTTCATCTTATCATTTTATTTATTAACCATGTTCTGACAGAATAAGGCATCAATCCCAGTGGACCATTTTGAAGCTTAGCCTGGGAGCAAAATAATAATAGACAAAGTAGTAGCTTATAGTACATATTTAGTAGAAATGCAATATTTACCACACAAAAACATAATGATAGCATTGTAATGTCTGTCTAACATAGTTGGATATATGTCTGATACAGTATCCTGCATACAGATGTAAAAAAAGTATGTGTAACAAAATAGGAAGTGATCTAATGTTAAGGTGTAAATGCAGTTGTATTTGAGGAGTTAATTTTAGCTTAAGTGACAGGATGATTAGGTGGATGGAAGGCAGTTAGAACGGTGAGTGAAGTGCAACAGAGAGAGTTGGGTGCTCTTAGGGTGCAGAAGTGATAGTGGGATGGGAAGAAAATACAGAGTAGGGTACAGGGTAGGGAGAGAAGAGATGGAGAGGGGTTAATCTAGCTTGGATTTCTTGGTACAAGTTGTAAGGTAAATGCAGGAAAGTAGGATAGCGTGAGTGTAGTGGAGTTTGTAATGTGTTATGGAGAAAAGTATTTACAAGCAGCTCTTGTGTGCAAGAATTATTTTGAGGTGATGTCGCTTAGTTTTGCAGGGAGTGATTATTATGTCTTCAGGTTCCATTACTGAGAAGCTATGGTCAGTGGAGTGGAGCTTTGTGAATGGGGTGAACAGGGAGAGAGCAAGAGAGAGGACTGTGATCGAAGGTTGCAGCTTGTGGGTCTTTGTGAGAGTTGAGTGGAGAAGAAAATGAAAGAGACTTGTTAAAAGGCCTTGCAGATTAGGCAGACTCTGAGGAGTGTGCATCTTCCACATATGGTAACCATTTTGTTTCCGTTACGATTGAGCAGTCGTGTTCTCTTTGGGGGAACTAATGTGACGAATCTACAGATTTGATTAGATAGGGTTTGCAGAACTTAGTATTTTTTTTCTTTGAGGCTTTGACAGTAATACAGAGGCCTTATTCTAACAGTGGTATGAGTGTCCGTTTTCTAATCACTAGTCGTCTTCGGGTAAATTGAAGTGTGATTTTTTTTTTTTTTTTTTTTTTTTTTTTTTTAGCTGAGAAAAGTAGGGTATTCACTTCAGGTTTAGTATTGGTGATGTGAACTTGAAAGTTCAAGGACTAGGTAACAAGGTGTTTAAAGTATGGTGGCGTTTCTGTTTGATCTTTGAAGTTATATCTTATTGTCCAATTTTATTGGACTATGAAGAGTTTTTGTCTTGTGACAATGATTATGCTTTGTTACATAATCTAATGTTTATTCAGTACATGTTCTGCATGTAGTAAAGTTTGTCTAGTTAAGTATAAATAAGGTTTTCCATGTCTAATTATACAGAAACCATATTCAGTTATAGTACTACTTTTGTTTGTAGCACTGTGCTTGATATCCTTGTTTAATAATTTCTTAATTTATTCTTATTAGACACGTGAGCAACTTCAGGCAGACCTTATTAGATGTCAAGCAAAAATCGAAGACCTAGAGCGTTCTCTGGCTGAAACAGGGCAGGTAAAATTGGTTTTTAAACCAAGTCATCTAAACCATTGCACTCTGTGTTGATTTTGCTCTCTACTGTATTAACACAGCATTTGTTTTAATTATCTGTAATTGTTGGGCTTTTCAAAGAAATTTTGTCAGTTTCCATTTGCATTTAACAAAGTCATAAAAAGTCTTATTGATTATTTTGTTAATGTACAAAAATAATACAGTTTGGCTTAAAAACTGCTATGCTATTGTAGTGTGTGATCCTTCCTTTTAGAAAAGGAAATTGAAAGCTACGTTATTTATTTATTTATTTATTTATTTTTAGCTTTATAAAAGACATGCATTTGTGTTGGTAGTTGATGGTATTTGTTCTTCACGCTTCATCTGATAGTATTTATATACATTTTTGCACTACCTGTTTAACCTATATGTAAAATATATAAAATATACATTCCTGTAGTAATGAAATAACAGTTCTCTGGACATATAATCATTATAAGTCCATTGTGATATTGCTCTAATTCCATTTCTAAAAATGCACAGGTTAGTCCTCCTTCAGTCAGAATTTTGTTCATGAATATCCTTGTAATCAGTCTAATCTTCTGGTCCAAGCATTGTTACTTCTGTAACACAGGAAAACTTGTCTGTGAAATAAAACTTATTTAATTCAGTTGCTTGTGCAATCTTTGCAAACATAAATTAGCAATATGTTGTATGCGAGCGGACACATTATATAAAAATTACTTCTTCCCTGTCTTTAAGTTTTTACATGTTTGGGTTAAGGATATTGCCACCTTTGGGTTGGCAACAGTGGCTTATATTTTCCCCTTAGCAACATTTAGCAGTGGAACTGATGGCTGAATGTGATGGATCAGTTTCAGTTAGGGAAACACACAGTAGTCCACTGTGGTGAAGGTATCCATCATATATTTCGGCCAAAAATTTTCTAGCATGGAGTAGCTTTGGGGGCTCTGTTTCATTTTAGATTTTTATTGAATACAGTAATTTCCTCTGTCATTGAGTTTGTTTACTATGGGAGAGCATCTTATGGAGGTGCATTTATCATTTCAGAAGGTTTTGGACTTTTAACCTAGAACTGTGCTGAACTGAGAGTTAAGTTTTCGTATTAATTATGACTTATCAGGGTCTTTGTTTTATGAAGTTTAGCATTTCTTGCTCTGTGTGTCTGTTAGCATTGGCAAATGAAGATTTGAGTGACCAGGCTGATTGTTTACACTAACTCTTATTGGCTTTTTTGAGGTGTGCATTTTTTTGTCTCTGTAAGAGTGACTAGACTAAGCCTTACTTATTATTTATTTTACATTTGTTGACCGGGATAGTCCACTGGACACAGGTCCATTTTCAGTGGATGCCTGGGGAGAAAAGCTCCACACATGAATAGCATGTACAAAAAAAAACCCTACAAAGTATATTAGATACAAAATGCAGTGAGTCTTAATTCATAGTAGTATAATCATACACAGCAGTCACAATTAGTGAAGAGAGAAATCTTACAGTAATAGTTTCATTAGTCTAGAGATATATATGTAATGACCTCAGTCATTGCTGGAGGGAGTGATGTGTAAACCAACAACTTCTTAAAGGTTATCGGGGTCAAAACCATAACACTATTTTATTATATTGTATGTATTTCTACAGTAATAGAATATAGACATATGTTTTCCTCTTGAGGTGTGAGATAAGGTGGTGTAGGGTCTAGCCTGGTGAAGTGCAAGAGTATAGCCAGTTATTAGTGAGATGCAGTTTTAATGCTTTTTTGAACTGTATGAAGGATGTCACAGTAGTTATGTTATAGGGGTAGAGCATTCCATATTTTGGATACATAATTAGAAAAGAGGGAATCACCTGCTGTATTATTTGACTTAGTTACTGTGAGAATAAGTGTGTTACTGGAGCAAAGAGTTCTGTTGTTAGTGTGGAGGTGAAGTAGGCTTTTCAATACAGGGTTTTTTTTTTCTGGTTGATATAAAATTTTATGGGCCAGAGAGAGTTGGTTGTAATGCAGGAGTTGAGGTAGTTCCAGCCAGTTGAGCAGCTTCAAGGATGAGCAGTGGTGAGATCTAAATGGGGAGTCAGAGGCAAATCTAGTTATTTTGTTATAGCAGGAGTCAAGCTTAGCTAGGTCTGCTTTTCTAAGGCTGGTGAGAATAGTTGAGGCATAGAGAAGGGTAGAAATAAGGTGAGTCTGAGATATAGTACCTTTTGTTTGTTGGGTAAGGAATTGTCTTTTTCTATAGAGGGTACCTATTTTTTTGTGAACTTTCTTGATGGTCTGTGAAATATGAATATCAAATCTTAGATTATCAATCTCAGTGCCCAGGAGTTTGGTGTGCTCTGTGGGAGAGATAGTAGTTTTGTTACTGGACCTGATATTAAAGGTAGAAGTTAATGAGGGGGGCCTAATGGGTTTAAAGAGTAATAGTTTGGTTTTAGCAGGGTTTAGGATGAGTTGGATATTGGATAGGCATGTTTCTATAGAGAGGAAAGATTCTTGAGTTAATGTATAAAGTTCCTGTAGTGAGGAAGTTGCACAAATTAATGTAGAATCAGCATATTAGATGACAGACGCTTCGGGAGTGGAGGAATGAAGTTTATTGGTATAGAGGGTGAACAGCAGAGGGCCTAAAATAAAACACTGGGGAACACCAAGATTAACTGGGAGAAGGGGGTAGAGTTCTTGTTTCCACACGACTGCTTGCTGACGGCCAGCTAAATAGCTCTGGAACCAGGCTATGGCAGGAAGAGAGAGTCCTTACTCGGACAGTTCTTTGATAAGAATGTCATGTCTAACCATATCAAAGGCCTTTGAGAGGTCAAGAAAAGTGTCAGAAACAAATTTACCAGCATTTCTATGAGAGTTTACTGTATTGGAGAAGGACAATAAGGCAGTGGTGGCACTATGGAAGTGTCGGAAACTGTGCTGGGTGTTTGATAAGAGCCTGTGTGTCTGCAAGTAGTGAATCATTTGGAAGTGTATGCACATTTCAAGGATTTTTGCTAGAGGGGATAGAATTGCTATAGGTTGGTAGTTTGTAAGCTGTGTGGAGTTACCCCCTTTATGTAGGGGGATTATGTGAGATATTTTCCATATCTCTGGTACGGTGGCTTCTTAGAGGCATCTGTTAATTAGAATGGTTATAGGGTAGACCACTGCATTGGCAGCAATTTTTAAGAATTCCCCTGGTAATTTGTCAGCAGCTTAGAGTAGTGGGCTTAATTTTCTGAGGTACTTGTTTATCCTATCTATAGAGACTGATTGGAATTTGAAGGAGCTATTCCTTATGGGAGTAGTGATGGGTTCAGAGGAAGGGTGTGTGTGTTGATTTTTCTGTTTATTTGCTAGGGTCAGTATTGTTTCAGTAAAGAATTTTCTAAATTGAGTTGGAATGCTGTCAGAGTTATTTACTAAGGTGGGAGAGGGGGTACCAGTTTTGCCTGGTAGTAGTAATTTGTTAATCGCTGCCCAAAATTTTTGAGAGCAGTTTTTGTGCTTGATTTGAAGATTGGAATAGTAATTAATTTTGTCAAGTTTTACTAGTTTCTTAGCTTTATTCCTAAGCTCCTGATATTTTTGTTTTTCAGCTGGGGACTAACAGTTTTCCAGTGATCTCATGCTTTATCTATAGCTTTGAGGAGGGCTTTGGTTTCTTTGGTAAGCCATGGAGTGGGATTAGATCTGGTTCTTATGGTTCTAGGAGGGGTATGAAGTTCTAATACATTTAAGAATGTGTTATTAAAGTAAGTAGCTACCTCATTTAATTCTGGGTATTTCAGGGGTTCCCAGTTGCACTGTTTTAGTTCTACTATGAAATAGATGGGGTTAAAGTTCTTTTTTCTTTCTAATAAAATGATAGACTGTACCTTTAGGATTGTGGTTGCACTGTCGTAGAAGGACGGTTGACAAATGGTCGCTTAGACCATCGGGCAGGCAACCTGCAAGAGAGGGGTGTCTAGGTTTATTAGTTAAAATCCAGTCAAGAATTGATTCCCTGTTAGTTGTCTTGTCAATTCTTGTTGGAGTTTGGATGGCTTGGATAAAGCCATGGAGATTAATATTATTTGCTGGGGTGGAAGAGTTACAGGATAGCCAATCTATATTAAAATAACCCAGAATGATGGTTTTATTTTGGAAAGATAAACAGGACCAATGGAGCAGATTTTCTAAAGTGGGTATATTGTTGCCGGGAGGTATATAGCATCCAATTATGTTTGTTAGTTTTTTGGAGTTGAGTTTCAGTTGGGTGAACAATATTTCTGCATTGTCAACAGAGGGATACTGTATACTTAGTATTTGGACTGTAAGATGGTTCTTAAATAATATAGCAATGCCACCACCTTTTTTGTCCTTTCTATCCTTCCTTAGTATATTGTATCTTGAGGGAATAATTTCATTGTCATTGATATGTGGCTTTAGCCAAGTCTCAGTTATAACCACTATGTCTGGCAGGTATAGAGAAAGATAGGCGTGCATGTCATGGATTTTGTTAGTGATACTTTTTTCAGTTTATATTTAGAAACACTAGGTCAGTAACTTTCCTAGGAAGTTGATTTAGACTATTGGGGAGAAGGGGAATTTGCAGGGGGGGGGGGTAGGTTTGTAGTAGTTGTTGGTCCAGGGTAGGGATGAATATCCTTAGAGCAAGATTATTTAGAGGCAATGTAGAGAATAGACTGCAGTAGTTTTGTGATTTGTCTGTTGAATTTTAAGGAGGGTTGATGATGTTTGGGGTGAGGTAGTATTTTAAAGCATGAGTAGTCAGTGGGTGATAGGGTAAGGGTAGAGGAAGCGAGAGAGAAGTAAGATTGAATGTACTTATGATGAGAGGCAGCAGTATCTGCATAATGTGGGGTTACCTGTAGGGTGGGTATGGTAAGAGGTGAGGAGAGAAAGTGTAAGTAGTACAGTTATGGAAGTAATATGTACTAGTATAATATGTACTAGTAACATGTTAATAAGATGAAAGGATTGTCGTCTTTGTGCAGGGTAGGGTTTAGGAGTTATAGTTGGTGTATCACTGATAGTAGGAGTAATAGAGAAGAGTTAATTAAGGGAGGGGCTTAGGGGAGAGTTGGATGATATGGGTAGCTGTACGTGATTGGGTAATGAGGTAGGCAGTGTGGTTATGTGTAAAGATAAATGCAGATGTAGTGGGGAAGGGTGGATATTGGGGGTAGGGGAGCGAAGTGAGCCCGAGTGTGGCGGGGCTACACCGGCTGGCTGGATGAACAAAGAGAGGAATGCACACACACAAAAAAAAAACAATCAGTGGAGAAGGTAGGTGTGTAGAGAAGTATTAGGATAGTTAGAAGATATGGGCAGAGAAGGTAGGGAGAGCTTTAGGAGTGGTAGTAACTATAAGTAGTGAAAGAGTTTTAATAGAAAAGCCAGTAAGATTATTATGAGAAAGAGAGGTGTAAGGCAGGTTCTGGTTGGTTACCAAATACAGCGCTAATGGCAGGCAAGAAATACAAGATTTATTTGCAGTCTCAAGGTATAGTAATAGTCAGTGAGACGTATGGTTATCCTTTGGGGTAGATGCCTGCTTTTAATGAGTGAGCTGGTGGGGAACCATGAAGTGGGCTGCCGAGCTTGGTATTTCCAGGCTGTTTTCCAGGGACCCCGAGTGTCACGGCCGGGTAATGACCTGTAAAGGAAAGATATGGGTTAACTGGATATTTCTGGAGAATACAGTACATGTGGGTTGGGGGGGGAGTGGTAAGTACAGGAGATATAGAGGCAGCAGGTTAATATTCTCACAATAATCAGCAGAAAATGCAATAAAATGTGCAGTAGTTAAGATATATTAGGTAGCAATTGCTAATACTTCAACAATAAAATGTCCTACACATTGACTAAGTCAGTTAACAGTATCCCTTATGATAATTAGATTATTCAGAATTATACTTAGAGTTGAGTGCAGCTGTAAATACTAATAAGTACTTTTAGTCAAATTAGTATGTAATAAACCCACAATATAGTCACCACTTTTGCTAGACTAACTACACCTTTCAGTGAGATAGCTGACCACTATACACTATGCATTTAATTGTCTTGGTAGTGGTAATAAGCTTTGAAATGAATACACTAGCATACACCATAGAGCAATATACAATAATTAAGCCCTGGTTATGCCATTCACATAGGTAGCTGCAACATATATTGTAAATACAAGTGTTGAGAACAGCATTTGTATACTGTACTAGTAGCCAGTGATTATTTCCTAGACGATATTTGCAGTGGTAGTATTTCTACATTGTACATTTACTACTTCATTCAGTCACTATTCACAGTATTATAGTCACTATTGTGACAGTGCTGATACTTTGTAATTAAGCCGTGGGAAGACTTAAGTGGTATAAGCTTCAGTTTCTAGTCCTGTAGATGAAAATGCTATGATATATGGTCACAGAAGGCAGTCACTCTAACTCCTTCAAACTAAAGTCTTAGCCTGTAATGTCCACCAATTAATTTGTTATATTAGCATCAGTCACCAATAATTTGCTTCGTAATGCTCAGCAGTAACAATAAAATTGTATTAGCAGCATTCTCTAATAAACTTGGTTACAAACAGAAAGAGACACAATTAATACACTTTAACTTAAAGTAGCAGCAATCACTACAATCTTTATAGCACACAGAAGAGATGGCCATTACTGACTGAATATTCTGCTGCAGCACGCAGTGCTAGGAAGATGCTCTTATGGTTGTTTGATTGCTTTAATTATAAAAGAGTAGCCAAAAATGTGCTAAACACATACCTCTGACTTCTCTTCATAAATATGCAAAATGATACTGTTCACATTTTGTTTTTCTGCTGTAGTAAACACCAGAAGCCTTGTGGCAGGGTGTAAACAGATCATAGTGGAGAGCGAGTGGAAAGAAATGGTGCCTTTTCCTGCAGTGAGGATTTGAATGACACAGAGGATTGTGGGAGAGAATACAGAGGAGTCCTGTTCTAATCAAAAACGCCAGCTTCCTTACTTTCACTTTTGCAATAGTACTGTGGTGTGTGACATTGATTTTACAGAGCTCTTAGTCATTATACCGTTTTTTTTTATATAAAATTTGACTGTAGTTTTTTCCTGATCATCTTTAACAGGTTATATGAATGTAAGGGCAACAGAGTTAAAAAATATATGGCTTCTAAAAGGTGTATTGACCAAGAAGGAATAATGAAAATTGGATGGTCTGCCTTTTGATTCACTTTGGGAAGTACTTTCTAAATCAGAGAAAATGGGAGAAGGCATAAAGTGTAAGGTTTGAGTCTTTGGAATTGTCTCTAAACAGTCTTATGAGAATGCAAGGAAGCAAAAGGTTTTGAATTGATTGCTGAGATTTGTGGCTAAAAGGTCCACTTCTGGCATGCTATGGTTTGCATTCTGTCCTGTGAACTCTATACCCGAGAACTTAAGGTTGTGCTGAAATGCCTAGTGACCAAAAAAAGATGTTGCTGCAAAGTTGTAAAGCACTCTTGTTTCCCTACTGGTTTGCTGATGTACCACATAACCTGTCTTATCTTTATTGAGTTTTATGTGACATAGCAGGAAGTTGAACTGACAAGCTGTCAAGGCTATGAATACTGCCTTTCATTTTTTTTTTCAGGTTGATTCAGTGCCCTTTCTTTCTGAGTACATTTACCATGCAATGACATATGGATGAAACAGGCTCCCAAACATGGAGTGCAGAGTCTTCTGTTAGCTGCAGCTGCTGATCTGTTGTCTGATGAATGTGGGATAATGAATGCCTCTTGTAATTTTTAGGACTGTAATTGAGATCCTATAATAGCAAATGTCAGGGAATATTAACTAATTCCAAGCTTGCAATATTTCAGATTGTTTGCTATAATCAGAGTTATAGTATGCTTAGAGTTTGTGTATTTATTTATATACATGTGCACACAGACAGACACAGGTGTGTGTGTGTATGTATATATATATATATATATATATATATATATATATATATGTTTAATTCCAAAGACCTGCATCTGGAGCATTTCTCCCCGGGCCTCCGCTGAAAACAGGCTCTATGGAACCTAGTCGGACTTTCCCGGTCAACAAATGTTAAATAAAAAAAATAAATATATATATATATATATATATATATATATATATATATATATATATATATCTTTATACACACACTGTGTATGTATGTAGTTATCGGTGGTATGGGCCAGACTATCATGTTGGGGGGGGGGGGCAAAGAGGTAAAGCACCCCTGCAAAAATGGTTTAATTCTGCAGGAGTGAGTTTCCACAATTCGTGCTCTTTCTTGCTGAAATTGTATTTTTTTTTTCTTACACTATCAAGCATAATAGTATAGACTGTCAGTCCGAATAGGGACCCAAGGGCATCCCTTTGGATATGATTAGCTCAGTCTTTACATTCCTCCTTTACATATCGCAGAAAGGCATCACTGTTCCTAAGGAATCTGATTGGTTACATATATCTCTGAATGCCCACTGAGATTTATTCATGTGCAACCCTGCATAAAGATGCATGACAATGCAAAGTACGTGTATTCTGGAGCCTTTTGGTACGTGCTGTGCAGGCCTGTAGAGTGGAATTGGTTGTCACTTTTTGAATTTCCTGCAATTTCTGTTGAGATAGGCTCTGTCCAGGTGAAAATCTTCCTAAGGCAGAACTTGGAAAACTCGCTTAAGTTGTTGGGATTATGGATAATTTATTATGATCCCCAATGAGTCCTTTAAAGAAATTACTAGACTTGTGTGTTGCAGCATAGATGATGTTCTTATTTATCACTGCTGCAGTAGCCTAAGCTATATGGGCTATATCCTGCCAAGGATGTAACAGCCTGCCAGCTTCCAAAACATTCAGGGCATCTTCCACATTGCCAAGCTATCTGACAGCTCAAACCCAGCTGACTAAAAGACAATTTTAGGTGCCAAGCCCTCCAGAGTTTTAATGTACTGAAAGAGTATGCTTCTGAGGCTTTCAATGATTGTCAGTCGGCTTATGCTGTTCGTTTGATGGGCAGGTAAGTTCTCTTTGGAGAGAAAATCTTCCATTCAATATTTTTTGTTTCTTGTTAATCTTTTTCCATTCAGGAAGGTTATATTAAACCTTCGTGTTTTAATGGATTCTCGTGAGACTGTACGTTACTTTTAAATGAGAGCGATGTTTTCCCTGTCAGTTCAAAAGTAGTTTGAAGTAACTGAAATCTGTTTTTCTGTGGAAACATTGTTTATTTTAAATTATGAGGCTGGCAGATTGTTTTAAAGTGCTTTTTACTGTATTTGTTTGTGAAAAAGGTGACTTTTAAAGACTTTGTTTTTACTGGCATTTGCTGCATGTTTTCTCTGAGAATGAAGCTCCATTTTTGACTTGAACATGGAACAGTCTGTTGATCCCATGGTTTGTCCTTCTTCCATCCACAAAAAGAAAAACTTAAGCAAACAGCCTTTACATTCATAGCAGACTAGCAATCTGCCTCAGCCACAGGTGGGTGACTCTTCTGTGGACATTAATTGTACCTCAGACCACTCATCTTTTACCCCAAATCCCTCTGGTATAGTGCCTACAGCCACTATGAAACAGGAATTAGGCATGTCCTCTGTGGCTTTTGGGGGGGGGGGTCCCTTTAGTGGGCAAGGGCTTGTTTGTCCTGGGAGAGGAAACAAGGAAGGGTTCCCTATTTAATCAGAATGTTATGCCCATTCCTGGGAAGCTACTTTTGCCATTTCTAACACTGTTGGCCCCATTTTTCTGTCAAAAAGAAGCAGAAAATTTAAACCAGTCTCCTCCTCCCATTTACTTGGACAGGAGTAGTTTACTGAGTCTCACTAAGAGTTTCATTCAGGCATTTGCTACTACTTATTTATTACTTTGTGGTAACGAAAAGATGCATGTTTTCCTGAAGAGGTTCAAGGTTATGAATCTGAACAGTAAGATGAAGAGACAGAAACAGATTTTCTCCTCTGTTTTCTGATTTATATGCAGACAAGAGCTTTGTTTCTGATTCTCCCTTTGGGGTTATTTTCTCTCTGTGAATATTTCCACAGAGTTTAATGTTCTCAATGGGAGTACACTGAGGTGTCTTAAGTCCCTCAGAAAATTTTGTGAGCTGTTACAGAAGGAATTTACTGAACCTTCACCATTTCCTCAACTTCATTCAGCTTTGGAGGATATGTTTGTGTATCTCTGCCTGTAATTTTCCTGATAGCCAGCCTGCTGCCCCTAAAAAGGAAGATAGAATGTATAAAGTTCCTCAGTCATTTTTAAGTTTTTATGCATTCTTCCCAAATCTGACCCGGCAGCAGTGTCTAGTTAATCATTCTGCTGCTAAACGGATAGTTAAATTCCCGTCCTACTCATTCTGGGTTATGGGAAAATAGTGAATGCTAGTGCAACTCAACTTTGATTTTCAGAATTTTGAATTATCAGGCTCATATGTTAAAGTTTATTCTGACTAATTGTGAAAGTATGACAAATGTTTTCTCTGTAGTTTCTTTTTTGTGAGGAAAATTCTGCTTTTTATTATTTAGTTTCTTATGTTGTACTAGTCACTGCTCTCTGTTTAGTGTGTGTATAATTCAGTTGATAATTCTTTCAGGGCTATGGCCTCTGGTACAGTTTTGAGAAGATTTGCCTGGATGCATTTCCTGAACCACCCAAGATGATATGAATAAGATGTTTTATCCTTTGGATAGAGATTCACTTTTTGGTTCCTTTTCAGCAGAGGTTATCAAAAATGTGATGAACGTGGTAAGTTAAATGAGGGAATATCTAAGATTATTCTGCCCTCCTTTTTTAAAATTTCTGAGGGATACTCTAACCCCTCATCCAATTTTGGCAAAATGGCAAGTGTATTCCAGAAAGAATTCAGGAACCACTAAAACCAAGGACAATTCAACCAGTCTTTGACAACAGATAGTTGTAGACTAATGGGTTCTGAAGATCGTTCATCTAAGGTTACAGATGGTATTGAGTCTGTATTCCACCTTGCCTGGAGGTTATTTATCTTTCACCAGTCCAGGCTGTTTTATTTACATCTGTCCTTCATTGCGTGCTGTTCTTGGGAGTGATAGACCCAGTTCCACTTTCTCAAGTGGGGAACAGTTTTTATTCAAGAATATTTTAGTGCCAAAGAAAATATTCTTGAAGACCAGTTCTGGATCTTTTCTTGTCAGACCTGCTTGTGATGGTGTCTAACTTGAAAATGATGTCACTTCATAAATCTGTTACCTCTTCTTCCTCATTCAAGTTTTCCTGATAACACTGAATTTAAAAGATAAATAAGTAACAAAGGCCCACACCTCCAAAGGCAAATAAAACTTTAATATGCGAGCGCTTTCGTTCACTCAAATCAAATGAACTTTTTCAGACAAATACAAACAGTAAAGCCCCTCCCTATATAACCATGAAATCACATGACAAATAAAATGCATTGCATCACAAGTTTAAAACGGGTTGTTAAAGCATATACATATTTATAAAGATATTTGCATATACTTTAAAATAATTTTAAGCACAAAGTAGAGCATTATTGATATATAAAACAATCAAAAAGGTGCATTTACAAACCTATAAGTACATAAAATATTAATATGCATGAAGAGGTTGAGGCAGATCTGCCCACTAGTGATGTCACTGGTGATGTCATTGAATCAGAGGAACAGGAAGGGACAAGCCAGCTAAGAAGTGAGCGTTTGCAAGGGAGAAACATCAATGGAGTTTTAGGAGAAAAAATGTTTCATGCTCCTACGTACAACAACGGTCAAATGCAACGAGGAGGCACCAAAAGGAAGGCAAAATCACAGAAAAACAACCGCTACAACAAACGGCGATAGTAGCAAACTGGAAAGTACAGTTTGAAGTAAATGAGCATGGGACTGTTATTTCTGGTGAGGAATACAACCACAGTGAAGCAGCTGGACATCCTGTTATTCAAACTAGCCAGCAAGATGACTTTAATATATTTAACTTTACTACTGTGACTATAGAACCTAATTTAATTGAAATTTTAGCAAGGGGATTGACATTTATACCAATGCAGAAAGCAAATAAAGGCACTGTATTGATAGACTTTAAACTTTACATTCGTAAGTTAAATTTACAGCTTTTATTTCATGGTTGTGAAATGAATAATGTGAATGAAACCAGGGTTCCTAGTACTTTCAATCCACCCTTGTGTCCCACACTAGCACCATTCAAAAAAATATGTGAAATTGATTTTAGAAATAAATGTAAGGGCTTTTATGCTCATGGGGGATTGCATCACTAGTGGGCAGATCCACCTGAACCTCCTCATGCATATTAATATTTTATGTAGTTATAGGTTTGTATGGATGCACCTTTTTGATTGTTTATATATTAATGCTCTACTTTGTGCTTAAAAATTATTTCAGAATGTATGTAAATATGTAAATATCTTTATAAATATGTATAATTTTTAACAACCAGTTTTACACTTGTGATGCAATGCATTTTATTGGTCATGTGATTTTATGGTTTTATAAGGAGGGGCTTTACTGTTTGAATTTGTCTGAAGAAGTTCATTTGATTTGAGTGAATGAAAGTGTTCACATATTAAAGTTTGCCTTTAGAGCTGTGGGCCATTGTCACTTATTTTATTAGTGTTTTATTTGTTGTGTTTTTTTTTTTTTTTGCTGCATTTAAAAGTTTAAAAGATGCTGGTCACATTCCTTTTCATCCAGATTTCAGGCTTTTCTTAAGGTTTTGTGTGTCTGGATCATTTTATCAATTACCTGTCTTACCCTTTGGACTATCCACTGCACCAAGAGTGTTCATAAAGTGTCTAGTTCCAGCTATAGCTCATTGCAGGCTATAGGGTATCATTTTTCTTTTTTTCCATATTTAGGTGACTTGCTTACATTTGCAGAGTCTTTTTGAAATTGTCAGAAATATCTCCCTTGGGTGAGAGATCTCTTACACAAGCTGAGATTCCAAGAGAACATTCAAAAGTTGTTTTTGACTCCTTTACACAAGATTGTATTCCTGGAGTGACGCTGGGCACCTCAGTTCCAAGAGCTTTTCTTTAATGGAAAGAAATGGATCTATATATATAGATCTAGTTCTAAGGTTTTCCACTTAGATTTATGTGACTGTGAGGGAATACCTCTATGAATTCTTATGATAACCCTGGCAAGGTGGCACTTGAGAAAGATACAATGGTATATGGGTTCTCTTTGGTCCTAGCACAAACATCCCTTGTCCTTTCAAACCTTAAAATTACTTGGTATAGACAGCAAGTATCCCTAAATTCAGGTATCTCCTCCTTCCCTGTTCAAGTGCTTGTCAGTCATCACAGAAGCCTCGGCCTTTGACTGGGGAGCAGTTTCAGGAAGGATAATAGCGCCAGGTGTGTGGGACACTTAAGATCAAAGCAAGCACCTAAATATAAAGAAGACACTTGCCCTGATCAAGGTACTCACTCTGTGAATCATCCTTTCTTACAACGATACCACACCATAAAAAGTTTAATGGATAAATCTTTCGGGTCTACACCCTTCACCCTTCATCAGTATACCCAAAAGCTTTATCCATTAAACTTTTTATGGTGTGGTATCGTTGTATGTATCTTGCATTTGGCAGTAACACCATTGTTACTTTAGTTTAATCATCCTTTCTTCCCAGGACTACTTTGAGTTGTTTCACACAATACCACAGTCATGTGGTTCATCTACAAGCAAGGGGAACCAGGTTGTACCCTCTTTGCAGAATAGCCATTTTAACGTGGAATAAAGCTTCACAGAACAGTCTCACTCTACAGGCACCCTTCATTTCAGCAGAACAGTATTGTGTGGCATAACAAGGTGAGCAGGATAGAGTAGACCCTCACATATGCAAACTAGATCAGGGGGTCTTCCAAGATTTCATCCGTCTGTGGGGAGTTCCTTTTATAGACCTATTTGTCTCCTCTCTAAATAATCATCTGACAAAATTCTGCTCTATGCAAGAAGGCCTGGAAGACCAATGTTTTTTTTACTTTTTCTTTGACAGGAATGTTCCTATATGATTTTCCCCCCCTTTTCACGATATCCAGCTATACCAGGAGAAGTAGGGCAATGGAAGTGTAACATATGCCGGGATAGCTAGCTGGAATTTTGTAAAGAATTATATGTCATTTGTATATCAGACTGATGTGTATAGATGCTTGTGTTGAAAAATGTATTTGTAAAGCTGCTTGAGACTTCATTCTTGTCTAGTATTAAAATATCATTACAGGGCTGGCTTACAGAATGACATGACACATCTGGTCGTATGACTTCTGGTTTCCATACTACCCCCTTGGCTAGAAACTGAACCAGAATCTCACACATTTGTTACCATGTGCACAGATAGAGCTTTGCTAAGATGCGTTATAGCATCTGGAAGCCATAAAACCATTTCAACGCTTCCACCTTTCCAGGGCAGCAATTAGTTCACTGCTACAAACAATGTAACAAGGATTCCTAGTCCTTGTTTTCACAGACATTTTGTCTCTGGTTGCAGTCAGAACTGTAAGATACAATATTTATGACTTACCAGGTAATTTAATTTCAAACTATTTTCAAAGTTAATGTAATGTCAAAGGCTGCCGCCTAACAGTCTGAATTCTTGTGTATCCAAATAAAAAATGTAAAGCACAAGCACAGGAATATAAGTCGGCAAAGCGATGCAGTCCACATACACAATTCCCAGTAAATTCAGAGGGAAATTGGGCAGTTTTCACTTCACCAAGAACAATGCAAATTTGAAGCATAAAAAACTGGTCATATATATACAAACTCGGCAAGCGCTTTCACCCGACTGGGCTTCTTCAAGCCAAAAAAACTGCAGGTTCAAGGTATCCAATAAATACTCTATTCATAGTGACATCACATCCTATGAAATAATTTACAAATAAAATACGCACATACTTCATCGAATGAATTATGCACGGTAAAAACAATATATATTTCCATCAAAATACATATACTAAATATAGTATGTATAGCAACACAATCTATTTACTAAAAACCACTAACTTATTACTGCAACACATATATAACAGAAGAAAATGCATTCATAAAAGACAAAGGGCAGGATTCACGAAGCCTCTGTGTAAGAGTTATAACTCATACACGGAGGCTGCAGTTAAACGGAGTGATGTCAGCATGCTCTGCATATTCATGAGAGCATGCTGAATCACACTTAAGGCCAACACGGTCCGTGTAAGACAGTAGGGGGCGTGTCCGTAGGCCGAGCCCTGTAAGCGGACACACCCCCAGAAGAGGAAAAGTTCCCAAAGTAAACACCCACGACAGAGTCCACGGAAATGTGAATAAACAGAACACAACACATGCCCCCACAGACTATGAACAGAAAACATATAAATAAACACGTTATATATATTTTTTAAATTGTAAAAATGTTTGCGTGGGCGTGCCCGTAGCGCAGCTACAGTTAGCAGTCAGTGTGAAAGCATATAAGAACTAAATATGCAAAATAAGCCAGGAAGCAATAGCGTAGCGGTAGAGATGTTGGCTGAAGAGCAGGCATTCATGGTTCGAGCCCCCACAACACCAATTTTTTTTTATTAGCAAAATAAGCAGGAAACAAGTCCCTGACAAATATGTACACACAAAACCACAATTTATGTAAAATGTAATGAAATAGCCCATTTATATTGAAGAAATGTGAGGTAACAAAAGAATAAAAAATGCCAGATGTGCCCATAGCTGAGCTACAGTTTAACAGAGTGAGTGCATCTGCCCGTAGATGAGCAGTGGTTTAACTGGTGCAAAATGAGTGCTACCTTTAAATGCAATAATAGCTAATATATAGGAATGAATACAAACTGGAGCATGACAATGCAGGTTTACTGAAGTTGATACAATTCCAAAATGGCCAATCACAGATATGTGCGGGAAAAACGGACTATATAAGCCCCATAGGCGGGAATACACAGCATAAACGATTGTAGAACTGACCTGCAGGCAGAATGACAGGAGTAGGAGAGGGTAGTTGCTTTCGAGCACATAGGTGGGGTGTTGAGGAGTCCAGGTACATGGTCTGGCTCCTAGTCCATAATCATGAGGCCCAACTCATGCAGGGCCAGGTCCTCTGGTGAGCATACAGGGCCGAGGCGTGGGACCGGTTGGCTCATGATCCCACCAGTGCCACAGGGATTCCAAGGACTGGTGAGCAGGTCCGTCACCACCATGCGGACCTGAAGAGACGCAAGCAGGACCAACTGAACCTTTGGATCCAGGAGGCTTGGCAAACACCCAACGCCCCACTACTGAGTAAGTTACATTTAATTATGTATGTAAGAAATTAAACTAGCTGATATTATGGAGATGTGTATTCCAATATTACTTCATTTATATTACAGCTACAGGTGTCCGTTCTGCGAACCGCAGAGCCTATGGCGATAGGCTGGTGCGGTTGCGCCACCAGGCAGGTCAGTAATCCACTACCAGTAACTGTAAAGAAATATAAAAGTATGACAGTCAGCAAAAGAGTGCAGTGTAGTCAGTAAGGAATAAAATGTGCAAGTAACAGTGTGAAAGTGTCTGCAAGTATTGCTTGATTACAAAAGTGCGTTTCAGCCTGTAAGTTAAACCGAAAAATTAAACTGTCTGACATATATTCTGAAATAAAAATGCCCTGCCTGTAAGAAAATAGTACACAACCTGCAGCAGGCTGAAAAGTATAGCTGCAGAAGATGATGAAATCACATGTGTGAAATATATCCCTGTGGAAATACTGAAACATGACAGAAGTGAGACTGCTGGAAAGGATTGTAATAACTACAGGTAAAACATGTCAATAAAGCTTAGAAGTAAGTACCATCCTGAATAGTAAAATGAAAGCAAGTGAGAGAGTGTGAGAAAGTGTCATGAATCCAGCAATACAGTAGTAATAACCCCTGAATAAAGTATACTGCAGTCAAGACAGAATGAAATGCATGTGAGAGTCAAAACCAAACAGCGAAATCTGTTCAAAGTGTTGCTGCATCTGGAATGTGTATCCCAAAATCTGGATATGTTACTCTCAGTCTGCAATATGCAGATAAGATGATTGTCTGATATACCAAACATCCACACTTGTCTACAGCTATATAAAGCAAATGTAGCAGGATGATGTAGCTGAACAAAGCTAGATATGAATGTGTATGAATAACAATAAAATGTATATTGATGTTGCAGTAACAGTCCTATCACCAAGTTGAAATAGTTATCATATAGGAAACTGTAGTTAGAACAGTAGTGTGTATCTAACTGTAGCTATTAGAAATGTACAGCATATGTATTGTTATTCGAAGGTGTTAATATTACTTTCTTTACCCCACCCTATAACCACATATAACCCATTCCACGTGAAAATGGTATGTGCAATCACAATTAACACCCCTGGACATTTGTCCTGTTGGGTCATATATATTTGCATGTCCGTTGATGCATCTGCCCTGTTCATACATCCACACCTGATGGCCTGTTGCCATCAATTAACCCTGCATGTTGTTGGACTGTGTATTTCTGTTCAAATTATGCATGTGTTATGCACGCTGTTTAATGGTGTGACTATCTGGGTGTTTGGTTAATGGGAATACTAATGCATGCTGTTACAACTAATTGTGAATGGTATTATATGTCACTAACCCAAACTGTCATGACATAATGCAAAACATAGGACGACAGGGAAGGTGGGTTCCAGTGGACCCACCTCTCCCACCTCAGCTGGTGAGTGCACCTGGCACTAGTGCCGAGTCCGGACCCTCCTCCGGTGGCCCTGTGCCACCTGCGGGTGGAAGCACTGCAGGGGATGGGGCTCGCCCCCCCTCTGCAAGTGTGGCCAGAGGAGAACCACCACTCACCCTCCGTAGCGTCCGGACTGTGGTGCGTAGGGAGATTCGGGACTCTGTTCTCGAGCCCCTACGCCAGCTCGAGGCACAGGTGGCGCAACTAACGGGCATGCCTGTTGCCCGGCCTACACAGCCCCCAGCACAGCCCCGTCCTGGGCAGTGAAGGAACAGTGGCAACTGCCTATGGGTGGGGATATCAGTTCCACTGTTGCCATCTGTGGGCTCATGGGCTCTAGATATCCAAACCTCCATCCCTGTCAATTGTGTAACCCCCCCACACGTGTCATACACTGCCCCTGTATGCGTCTTGTTTGTCTTGTCTGTTTACCTACCCAACCTACCTCCCCAGCTGTACCGACTTCCTTCACCTGACATACCACTCTCACCTGAAAAAAAAAAAAAAAAAAAAAGGGCACTCTGTACCCACAAAAAAATTACGCCCCATACATAGCTGCCCATTCCGCACACATGTCTGCTGGACATGGAACCTATCAATTACAATTGGCTGTACAACAAGTATTATTGTTGTCCTGACACCTCTCTCAGGGGTGGAAGGTTTCAAATGTCACACCAAATTACATACATATGCACAGCTGTTGCTGATGAAGAAATGGGCAGCTATGGGTCTTACCTACATCCCTCCTGCACATCCCAAGCTTGTTTCCCTACTGTCTTACCCTCTTTGTGACCCCTTTTTCACCACTTTCCTGTCTCCCCATTTTCTTTTCTTTCAAAGAAAATAGCTGGTGCGCCAGAGTAAGCACCGTTAAGCGGTTGTAAGCAGGTGTCTGCGTGTGCGCGGAGCTAACAGTGCGCATGCATGAGCTCCGCGCAAACCAGCGCTAACCCGGTTACAACTGCTTAAAAGTGCCTTAGTCACTTTGATTGACAGGTCCTGTACTCCGTTCAAAAGCAAAATAAAATCCCACTGTCAGTCCCGAACCCAGGACCTTGGAAACACTAGTCTGTACGACCTACCACTAAGCCATGACTCTTATACAAAAACATTGTGCTAAAATAAATATAACATGTAACAGTAGGGATGAATGTAAAGGGAATATAGGATGTGTAGTACACAAAGCATGTAATTTAAAATTGCTGTCAAAACTACTGGATTTCCATAATAGTAGTGTGTGAACAGAAACAGCCATGCTAGTTGGTAGCTTCTAGATAATAAGGTCATTTAAAGTACATATATAAATGTATGTGTATGTATATGTATATATATATATATATATATATATATATATATATATATAGTTGTAGGAGTCATTGTGCATACACACTTGCTACAGAGAACATGAGAGAGGAATGGAGAAATGTGAATATACAACACAGCCTGAATCACGAGAGAGATACTAACCTTTACACTCACAGAACACTGTCCACAGCATACCAGCATGGTCCCCGCCCTCACAATCTGAAAGGGCAACGCCTATCCCACATACCCTTTTATAGCACTGACCTGAAATCACAGTGAGAACTGCAATCAGTACACAACTGGCTGTATGCAATTAGCAAATGCTGGCTTACAATTGGTGCAGAGGCCATCACATGGACCTATGCAGATACCTACAAAAGCATCCAGTGCTAACACTCCCCACATGCAATACATTCATTGCATTGTCTGTAAGCAGGCAGAGGGAGAGCGAGAAGTGAGAGAGAGAGCAAAAAAAAAAAAATTATACACTGTGACTCTGTCACACGAAGCTGTCAGCACTGACAGTAGCAGCAGCAAGCAGAAGCAGTGGTAACGCAACCAGCTGCGACAAACACAGGTAATGCAAAGTAGCAGGTTAATAGTGTGCATACTGTGAACCCTCCAAATGTGTCATAGGTCTGTATCCATAGGTATGTCCATGTGATATGTTGTGTGTACGTAGTTCCACCAAAAGGGGATGACCATACATTACATGTCAATCAGTCTTAGACCATGATCCTGGCAGCAGTTGTCTGTGCATTGGCCCAGCAGTGGCTGTAGTGACTGCTTTGAAATGTCAGCCAGATTCAAAAGGCAGGATCAGCCCATCCCAAAGGCACACCTGGCTGGGAACAAGTGTCTGCAGGTACCCGATATCACTGCATATGCATCCCATACTGCATAATTCCATAGCTTAGCAGACCAGGCCCATTATGCATATGATGTGGTAATTCCCAGGGTCAGTCAAGGTGCCCCCTTAGTGGTGTGGGACCACTGTTGCTGTATGCCACTGTCCAGGTACATATCCTGTAGTACGGCCAAGATAAATTATCAGTGTTATATGCGGTTGTATGTCCTCTCGGAGTGCCAGTAGCACACATCCAGGGATACCACGAGGTCACAATGATGTTGTGTGTTCTTCTCTGCTGAGGGCGGCCCTCACCTGGACATGTGAGATGATAGGGAGGTTACATCCAGCTGTGATAAATATTTCAACTGGTGGGGGAGAAGGAGGGGGGATACGTGCACCGAACATGTCTGCAAGATTGTTGCCAATATCCGTGTGTTTGGTGAATGTTAAGTAGGTGTGTATTAACACAGAGCATATCTGAGGCATGTGGTCCATATGTGTAACATAACTGAAGAAGGCCTTGTGGTCATCCATAGTGTTTGTGTCCATTTCCCTCCCAGAGTAGGCCATGGCCGTTGTTATGATGGACCATAGCGTAGTACCAGTGCTGACCACAGATGCCTTCCCTTAATGTGAATGTGCTCTGTCCTGCAGTAGCCTCCTGCTATTGTTATACAATCTGCCTCTGTCTGGGGTCCACCGGACAGGATGCCTAACCTTTGTGCATAGGGTCTGGGTTAGAAATGTGTGTGCAAGTTCCATAAAATCTGTGGCATGTCCGTGGTAAGCATTTGCAAAGGGGTCAGCAGTGTGGCTTGTGGCTTCCACTGGCCCAGTGTGCTGCATGGATACCATCTCAGTCCCAGCAAGTGAATAACTGTCTAATCACATACATATCAAAGTAGTCTAGTGTGCTGGTGGTGGTGGTGGGATATGTCTATCCAGGCCGAGTAACTTCTGTCCACATCACAGTAGTGGACGGTGTCCCACATACAGTACCATGGGATGAACCCCCAGAGTGAGGTTGTGCATTGCACCTGTCAGTGTGTGCTGACCGATGGGGCATGCTACTATGTTGTGTGGAATGTGGCGGGTATTGTTGCACAGGTGTTGGCTGAGCACTGATATCTGGCCATGTACCTGTGTATTCACCACGACACACACACATGCAACATATGGGAGTAGTAGTATATCACTACACATGAGTATCATGTATAGTATGTGTGCCATATATTGCTGACATGGTCTGCTGATATCCTGTTTGTGTTCTCTTCCAGGGAGATGGCGCGACAGCGTAACCCCGCCTACTCTGTGGCGGAAGATGAGGAGATCCACCAGAGCCTGGTGCGGGAGTATGACATCCTGTTTTCCCGCACCAGTCAGAATCAGCAGGAGAGGGCCGCACTGTGGCAAGACCTTGTCCGTAGGGTAAATGATATTGGCACGCATAACAGGACATATGAGCAGGTATGACATCACTGCAGTGATTTAATCTGAAGTGTCCAGCAGTGTGCATCAGATATCCACAGGCAACAGGTCGCCACAGGAGGTGGGGTGGCCACACATCCCCCCCTCACCAGACTGGAGGGGCTACTCCTAAGTGTTGTGGCTCCAGCCCCGGAATACCAACAGCAGTACACCTGCATTATGATGGAGGCTGGTTCCACACAGCAGCACGACATCGAGCGTGCAGGTAATATGCCATATGTACACTTGACTGTTCTGTACACTGTAGCATATGCAATATCAATGGCACAGTTGCGCCCACTGACATTAATCTCATCATTTCTGCAGGTCCCTCCAGGGTTACAGCAAGGCAGGCCACCCATGCTGGTGAGTGTGTTTAACATAACCTATAATTGTCCTGATAATGCTAGTAACAGTAGTGTAACTCAGTAGTGCTCTGTGTGTATACTGCGGGGTGTGCATGTGTGCAGGTGTGCCTGTGCCCATGTGTGCATGTGTGCAGGTGTGCCTGTGTCCACGTGTGCATCTGTGCATGTGTGCCTGTGTCTACGTGTGCATGTGTGCCTGTGTGCCTGTGTCCACGTGTGCATGTGTACACGTGACCATGTGTACACGTGACCATGTGTGCATGTGTACACGTGACCATGTGTGCATGTGTACACGTGACCATGTGTGCATGTGTACACGTGACCATGTGTGCATGTGCCCATGTGTGCATGTGACCATGTGTCAACGTGTGCATGTGTCCACGTGTGCATGTGTCCACGTGTGCATGTGTGCCTGTGTCCACGTGTGCATGTGTGCCTGTGTCCATGTGTGCATGTGTGTATAAGTGCATCACTGGTAGCAATGTCTGGAGACTGTAAACTGTGTTTCCTGTCTTCCTCCCACAGGTTCTGGGGCTGCTCTGGTGACCTGCAGCAGGGAAACTGAATCCTGTGCCACGACTACTGGTAATGATGATATTTGTGTAATGGTACAGGAAGGTGTGTCAGGGTCTGCCATTGGTCAGCCAATTGACAGTACACAGCTGTCAACCCCATCATTGCGCACAGTCTTCCTGCCTGTACATCCTTTGTCACCATTGTCCCTAGGTGATGGACAGGTTACAGTGGGCATAGACCAGGGTAATGTGGTACCTGTGGCACATGCGTCCCCACACAGCAGCCATGGGCAGGGTCCTCCGATGGTACCACACAGACAGTTGCCCATGGGTTCTCGTGGGAGCATCCGTGGGTGTACTGCCTCTGGCCGACGTGCCCAAAGAGGTCTGTTAACCTCAGCTATGTTTCGGACTGTCATGCAGGCACGGTCACGTATGGAAAGGTACACCAGACAGGGTCTGAGGGAGCTGAGAGCATGTCGCACAGCCATGGCAGACAAGTATGCGTGACATTGCGGATGCTATCCGTAACTTCACCGATGTCATAGACAGACGTTGTGGGGACATATTACAGCAGTTCCACAACTAGATGTCCATGAGCCAGGGCAATGGTGGGCGTTTGCGGCGTCGACGTGGCCATATGCCAGCAGCAGCTGGCAGTCGGCGCGGACGACAACAGGCTCACGCACGCCCCCATAGTGCCAGCAGCAGCCCCAGCAATGCTGGGTCTGTGCTGTCATCGGAACGCCCCAGGAGACCACGTGCACGTGGCTCTGGACAGTCCCAACAGGGACTTGCGTCCAGTCAACACACTCCTGCTTCTGATGACAGTACCCAGTCTGGCTTTGTACTGGATACGGTCCGTAGCACCCCTGCCAGGCACAGGTACCGTGTCCGTGCACACAGACACTGATCTGTATGGCCTGCCAGGGGCAGTCTGTGGCTGTCCACAAACCCCTGTATATGGCAGCCATTAGGTGGAACTGTGTGCGTGCATACACACATGCGAAATGTTAACACCTAGGGCGACCACATACACTGCACCAACACTGCCCCACCCTGTACTGCTGCCCCTCACCAACACACATACACACACATGTCAATTGGTGGTATCAGTGGCTGACTCAGGCATACCTAATCCACACCCCGTGCATATGATGACACTGTGCCGCCACCTGCAATCTCCAACATCATTGCGGGAACAGGTAAACATGTTGCTGATGCACAGGGTGACTACATAGAAGTGTATTACTAGTATCATGATGGTAACAGTACAGTGTGCTGCTATGACTGTGTGTTTATCCCAGCATGCCTGCTGCAGTGACTGTATGAATGTCCTGAATTGTTATCTGCACCCATAGTACATACCAAAGTATAACAGCTGCACATAATTGCATGCCGGTGGTAAGGTTGTCAACAGATAGCCGCATACATGGGTAGCACAGGGGGAAAGCTAACGCAAGTAGTGATATGCAGTGGTGGACATGTACAGTAATGGTGTCAAGTTGCCCACAATGACTATGCCATGTGGATGTTTGCACATGTAGATATGTGTGCAGTACCAATGTAATCCAAATCACAAATAAGTATGACATAATATCAGTTCTACCATGGGCATTTGCGCTGCGTATTCCTGGGTACATGTTGATAGTGCCTACATATTTGCATTGTTGCTTACTGTTATTGTTACCCCTTCTTTGTTGTATAATGCACTACTTCCAGCCCTGTTTACTGTAGCTTTGTTTGCATGCATGTTCGCCTGGGGTTCCCTGGAACACTGCTTACACCTGCAATGCAGAGTTACAGTGCTTCTGCAGACTTCTAGTGACATCTGCATAGCGTACGATACGTATGTCAACTTTACACATGACAGAACGTCACTGTCTGTCCTGTACGCATGTATGTTGCCTGTGACACATTGCACACGTCTTACCTGGCATTTACCCACGTGTGCAGTCATATATGTCAGTGCTATGAAACAGTAGCGGTACACCCACACATACACACCTTCAGTATGTTGTTCCCCATTGGCCCTATGTGTTGGTACTCACCATGGCAATCACACTACTAGGGTAGCATGTGCAAAGGTAACCTGTGAATCACCTCTATGGTCCAGTTGTGGTTTATGTGAGTCATGTGTTAATGTCACAGCTGCCACATGTATGCAGTCAGCCATCACCCTTGGCCAGGAACGTACACCACATGTGTGGGATGCCACCACACAGCCAATCTGGGGACTGGTCTCTCTGAACCCAGTAATGCCATACCCTGTCAGGTGGCATGTCATATATACTACATCCTGGACAAACGTCAACCCCAATCCCTGCTGCTACTATTGATTATACCCTTTCAGGCCCTAGCTAGCCCATCTACCTCCTAGCTCCCCTGGTCCTGAAAGTAGCACCCCTAGAAAACTACTTGCGTTCAGCTGCCAACCAGTCGCCACTTCACTTCTCCGTACCTTGATTGAAACAGCGAAACCTACTACACTTTCTGCTGATCAACTCCCTGCCGAGTACCTATCAAAACCAGATGATGCTATTGCTTACCCCGTCTCAAAGGTAATCAAAGGAACCATGGTAGAATCTAACTTTCCCACCATCTGGAAAATGTCATATGTAATCCCACTTCACAAAGGAGGCAGCTCTACTGAATTCTCCAATTATAGGCCAATAGCTATACTCTCTCCACTTGCAAAGATTATGGAAACTTTCGTCATAGACAGTTCATGCACCACCTAATCCAAAATCGCATTATGGCAGACACTCAGCATGGCTTGCGTCCTCATCACAGCACTAGTTCTTGCAACACTAATTATATATCCTCAGCCCTCTTTTTGGATCTTTCCAAGGCATACGATATGGTTGATCACCAACTTGTACTCCACACCCTGCAAACACTGTCTAGATACTGGAGCCTTCCAATGGTTTCAATCCTACCTGCATGGTCGACAGCAGGCTGGCCTCTGGCAGAACAAACTCTCTAACCTTCTACCTAACACCCTCAGAGTACCACAAGGCTCTATACTAGGGCCCTTGCTGTTCTCCATCTTCATTAACGACCTTTATACTGTCATCCCAAAAGTCAGCTGTATCCAATATGCTGAAGACTCTACTCTGATTTGCTCAGCCACATCTCCAGTAGAGTTATGGTCAGATACCCAGACTACCTTTAATACAATAGATAACTGGCTTTCTGAACATCGTCCGATCCTAAATCCCAAATAAACTAAACTGCTGTTATTTCACCAACACGTAGGTCTACCACTTTTACAGTTACCATAACATCAACTGATGGCACAATAATCTCCCCTGACCCATTTCCGAAACGCCGGTGATTCTCTCTTTGCAAACCCTGTAAGTAGATCCTGGAACTCACTTCCAGCTGATATTACCCTACTGTCCACCTTAGGTCAATTTAACAGTAGACTCAAACAACATTTGTCACTTAACTGGCTATGTCAATGTATCAAGCCTGGCTAACTCGAATGTGTAAAATCTGTGAACCACTTTACTGTGTAATTGTAATTTAATCCTGACTTGTGCTCAGGACTAACATTAACCTGTGGAACATGTTTGACTTGCTTACTTATGTAATCTCTGTAAATAATCTGTTTGTAATATGTAATGCTAGTATTATGTAATGCTGTATCTGCTACCCTCGTAGCTTGTCTCAACATGCATCCAGTCGGACTTCCCAGTCAACAAATGTAGGATAAATAAATAAATAAATAAAATATATTACAGTGACTACAATACAAGTCAGACATTGACACGCACTGGCAGCATGCTGAACACACTGGGGCATACGTGGGGACTCAGAATAGTAGCCTGCCTGGGCATCACACACCTCCGCAGCTGGCACACAGGCATATGTTCCGTCGGAACAGAGCACATGCCACACATGGCACGCACATCCCCTGTGCCACACACTCACAGCCTGTAGGGCTACACAACACACCTGCTACAGACGTGTCAGGTACCTGTCTTGTGTGCTGCACTGGGGTCCCGCTCAACAGGCTGTATCTGGTGAAGGTCACAGTGATATGCCTCAGGGGTACTATGGTCCACCACAGCACACATGCATACAGGTCAGTCAGAGGCATGGACAGATATGACTCACTCATTGACCATGCCAGTATGGCTGCCTGAGACGTACCTCCCTGGACTACATGATAGGGAACATAGAATGGATCTCTCAGCATATGGCACAGGCCAGTATGAGCCTGATGTTGGTTGCCAACATACCCTCACCAGGTATTCTACCACTATATGTGGGAAGGGTGTTGTATGTCTACATTATGCTCAGTCTCCACTGTCATTCATAGCATATCCACTGGCTGTCAACGTGTGCTTACATGCTAGGGAAGCCACAATGATGTGCAAGGGTCATCTTGCACGTGACGCCCATGGCCCGATGTATAATGGCAAAGCTCCTTGGTACATACATACTGCCTTATGCTGCAGGACATGGTTTACATAGCGACCTCTGTGGGTATCACACAGGTTAGGACACTAACAGTGCTGCTACACAACAACAGCAGTGTACACCAGAAGATGCATGCACCAGACACTGCCCTCAGCACGGTGAACTGCAATGTCTGTGCAGTACCAGATTCATGATTCATGGCTCACAGGTGTTACCCATCACTGACAGGTTATGCCCCATACCATGCCTGTTGTCCCCTACACATGTAACACACATGGATAGGGGGGTGGTATCCCAAGGTAACACAGATACACACACCTCCAGGTTGTTGGCACAGCACAAACCGTCAGGGCCTACTCATGTGCAGCTAACAGTGTGTCGGACTGCAATCTGGTTCATAGCCTGGCACACACAACCCTCCCATACACAGGAAGACCACCTATCCTCCATAACAACACTGGCAATATGACAGTCTCAAGAACTGTGTTTATATGGCCGGACTGCATCCAGTCAAACAATGTGTGTGAGCATTACTGTAGCTACAACACACTAGTTGAAGGGTTCATAGCATGTGGTCACTGAATTGCAGTGGAATGACATGTTACCACTACCACAACAGGTGGGAACATGCAGCACCTGTACATCGACTACATGTACACTATATGGCCCAGACCAGATGTGTATCCCCTGCTGTAGGTCTTTCACCATAGACACCCACACTGTATAGAGACATACCACGTGCGGACCCTGCACAGTAAGACACAGTCATATTGGTATACATTGCAAATACCATTTATTCACTCGAGGCATGTGTCAGACATGGTAACTACTGCAGGTCACAGGTATTTATGTGTATGTGTCACACACATACATCATGTGTGCAATGCCATTGCTGGTTTAGGCAATGGCATGCATTGTTATGTACAAACACCCACACAAGGTCATACTGCATGACACAGCCACACGTGACAGTTGTGGGTTACCAAAACATACCTATCTGTACTCTGACAATGGTAATAGACACAGTAGCAGAGCACACTATTGGCATTACTAGCCAACTAGTCCTGTTTGGCTGTGCTGATAGTGTGGTGACATCCCCTGTGTTTACTGGGGGAGTATGCAGCATCTGGTGTATTGTAGTATTTGACAAAAGGATCTGTTTTCTCACACTTGCATTTACACACACCCTACTACCCCCACACACATGCACACTTGCCATTTGCAGGATTCATTCCCCTACCTAACTAAGTCATGACATGTGAGAGAGACGCATTAGCAAAGCACACTATTTGGTTTACTAGATAGTTCCTCTTCTCTAGCTATACTTATAGGGTGCTGACAACATCAGTATTTTGAAAGGGTAATGTGCATCAGGTAGTGTGATCTCCTGATTGCCAAAACTAACTTGTTTTTCATACGGAAATGCACACACACAAACTCCCCACATCCAAACACACACACATGCCATTTACAGGTTTCAAACCCCTACCTAACTACATTACGATACTCGGGAGAGACACATTAGCAGAGTGCACTATTCACATTACTGGGAGGCTTCCCTTCTCCTGCTGTACTTATAGGGTGCTGACATCATCTGTGTTTAGAAAGGGGAGTGTGCATCCTGTAGTGTGTTCTCCCAGTGGACAAAAGGGACATTTCCCTCACACAAATTTGCACACACACAGTAACCCCCCTCATCCAAACACACCCTTGCCATTTGCAGGATTCAAACCACTACCTAACTATGTTATGACACTCGAGACGGGCGCATTAGCAGAGCACGCTATTCGCATTACTGGGAGGCTTCCCTTCTCCTGCTGTACTTATAGGGTGCTGACATCATCTGTGTTTAGAAAGGGAAGTGTGCATCCTGTAGTGTGTTCTCCCAGTTGCCAAAAGGGACGTTTCCCTCACACAAATTTGCACACACACAGTAACCCCCCTCATCCAAACACACACACTTGCCATTTGCAGGATTCAAACCACTACCTAACTATGTTATGACACTCGAGACGGACGCATTAGCAGAGCGTGCTTTTCGCATTACTGGGAGGCTTCCCTTCTTCTGCTGTACTTATAGGGTGCTGACATCATCGGTGTTTAGTAAGGGGAATGTGCATCCTGTAGTGTGTTTTCCCAGTTGCCAAAAGGGACATTTCCCTCTCACAGCCTTTCACACACACAAACCCCACTCACACACACACACACACACACACACACACACACACACACACACACACACACACACACACACACACACACACTGAGCATTTGCAGGATTCGAACCCTACCTAACTATATTATGACACTTGAGGGAGACGCATTAGCAGAGCGCACTATCCGAATTACTGGGCATCTGTTCTGCACCTGTAGTATTTCTAGGGTGCTGACATCTTTATTTCTACAGAGGTATGTAGATGTAGTACTACCTGTCAGGTGGGGGATAGCATATATATGCATTTGCAGCCACCTACGTCAGGGTCAGATATGCACATCGCACTGGCAGGTTATGTTCTATACCATGCTTTGGGACCACAGGACCTGTAACACACAACACAACCAGTCCAGAACACCACACCCACACCCAGGACACACACTTAGCTTCCCTGGGAACAGTGCCAGGATATGCAGGTATTCACATACACCATTCCAGTTGTTAACATCAGGTACAGGCATATTGTGTGTGAGAACTACTCAGGCCTCTACCACTTTACCCTACAGCCACTACAATTTGTGGGTCCATGTGCTATGGCAGAACCACACACCACAGCCACATGGGTGAATACATATTGCACCTGTCCATGTGCAACGTGGGTACTCACTGTTCCACACCAGAGGTAGACCACCATTGTTGATATCTGACCATACCCACCTTTCCCTGGACATCCATATCTCATCTCCACCCCCAGGCAAGGTTGTCACTGCACACAAACTGTGTTTAGCACAAGCAGACTCTACACTTGTGTAGACTGGGGTGGATGACTTCAGAGGACCCATGCTGGAGGACTATACTGGCCACTCAGCATAATCCTTGACAATTGCATCCTATGAGCATATGTACAGTTTGCATTGGTCATGCTATCCCACATATGCCCATGACTGCTCCACAACAATACACCTGTCAGCTGTACACCAGCCATATATGCGCCGTTCAACAGACAGAGTGACCTAATACGTTGCAGAGCTGTAGCCCACAGAGTGAGGACATCTGTGGACAGTTCCAGCACGGCACTTCATTGACACACACTCATTACAACACAGTGTTGACAGTGGAATCGTCCAGAGAATGCAGATAGGGCTCCCCTCAGTCTGTTATTGCCGGCCACCTACTGTCAGAGATCCTCAGCAACCCTCTCACAGCACACACCGACAACATGGCTGTGGCTTAGCACATTCAATCCCTGAGACCTCCACGGTGCCCCTGCTTGACAGAGGCGCAGCTCACTAGCCTCACATGTTGCCTTCTGTGACCTACTAGTGGCACCGTAGCCTACTATCCTGGGGATGCAGATGCCAAGCACACTCTGGCTGAGCTGTCATTCCCTGGGGCAAGAAGCCAAGTATTGACCTCTACACCCATATGTTCAATTGTCGGATGCACAATATTTGTTCTGCTGTTCTACTATTTGCAGGTCTTTATTGCCATAGCATTCCCTGTTCCTATGACCAACTTGTATATCTGTGGTAGATGTTTGCATATGACGGCGATCCACTATATCACTTATGTCTCTGTGGTCATTTACTGTGTGCACTGGGCTGATTGCTGTGTTGTGGTTGGTTCCTGGACTGACACGTACAAATACCAGATATGTGTGGCCAACTGCTACACGGAGATATGGCCTAAGTGTGTGAGCATGCCCAGTTCAGCCTTTCCATGGCATGTTGTCTGACATATGCCTCATTTATCAAAGTGTGCGAGCATGCCCAGTGTGAGCTTTCCATATGTTGCACTCTGAAGTCCACCACATATTTGGGTGTGTGTGACCTTCGACAATATTGCACGTTTATGATTGTGTGTTGGGTGTCATGTTGTATACTAACTGGCCAACTGCTTCGTGTCTGCCACAACAGGGATTATACTGTGCCTGCAGGAATTGCATGGGATACTTTGCAGACAGTTCTCAACATACTTTCATAATGACCTAACACTGTAGTACCGTATAGTGTACTGGTTCGGTACTTTCACTGTGGTGGACAGTATCATGGGCTTTAGTCCTATGACTGCTTGACATCTTCATAGTGAGCACAACAGACTGTGTAGGGGCCAGTTGTGCACATATGACCATGTTGCAATATGTTCAGATATGGACTACCTACACCAGGCTCGTCCAACATTGCTAGTGTATTCCACAACATGGGTGGACATTGGCAAACACTAGCGATGTTCCGTAGGCCATTTCTGATGCTAGTCACAGGGTGTGTTTGTCCTTCGACACACATTGTAACTGGAGTTTGCCATTACATATGTCATGGTTGGTATACTGTGCCTCCGTCTACCTCTGACATAACAGTGATACCCAGGGTAGCCTACCATCTCCCATACACTCATCAGGATGCCTCTTGAGGGGTGTCGATATGTGGCTCTCTGGCTGACCTGTACCAGGAGTTTACTGAAGTGTGGGGGTGCCTTCTGTGTTATGGATCATTCTCTACAGCTTGTCCTATGTATGTCAGTGCTGGGGTTCAGGTCTCTCATGTGCATAGCTCACTGCCATTCAGATTGTACAAGGTGCAACATGTTCATTCATTCCAGGTTGGACATGGCTTCATACATCAGGCACAGCTTTCCTGTAGCTGGGCAGGATGGTGGTGTGTGGGGCTGCAGTTTGTTTACTCAGGCAACACATGGCATCTGTTCATGCTCTTTGCTGCCCCTGGTGGGTTACTGTTGTGGACTTTACAGTTGATGGGAGGTGTCTGCTGTGGTATATCCCACAGGGGCTATTGTAGTCAGTTGTGATACTGATGGAGGATGGCTGCAGAGCCACAGTGAGTTCCCCTTATCTACATCTGCCAGCCTTCATGTTTGGGTGGGTATATGGTACATGTTTCTGCGAACACTACAGCCACATGTTTGTCCAGTGCAGGATATTTATCACCTTTTGTACCCAGGTCTCACATTACATGTTAGGTACCTCATGGGTTAACACCTGTGTGGTAATTTGTGGGCACTTACTGTATATCCACGGTGGTTGTCTATACACAGTTCTGCAATTAGCTTGCTGACATGGCTATGGCTACAGTTGTCTGTTTGTAGGTGGCCCTTTTGTGGGTTGCTTGTGTCAGCTGGGGGTTGGATATGGTGGGCTGTTTGTACTCCTCCGCATACATGCTCAGTCACAGTCCTTCCATGTTGGCCTATACCTATGGGACATGTATACAGAACGGGGGGGGGCCAAGACCAGGCCTTGTGGGATGCCACTCATATCCGCTTTGTAGTCTGACATGGATGCGGCATGTCTGACCATGTCAGTTCTGTCCTCGGTCTGCTTTGCAACCCCTCTACTGACATAGGGGTGTATATTTAAGCTGGTGAACATATCCATACTGAACACGTACGGTATTGTCTAGAAGCATGTGCACGGTCCAGCTACGCTGTGTGGACCCACATAGCCCTCATCAATGACCTTAAGGACTGCTTCAAATGGGTCAGACATGTTTAGGGGCCGGTTCTGCAGTTACAACAGCCACAGTGTGTAGGGTCCAGTATCAGTAGGTCCACATTAGCCTTCTGTCTGCAGTACATACTGATCCTTTCCATAGCTGTGCAGAACAAGCTTGTCAGGATCCTGGGGTGGTAGTTTGGAGTATCCATTCAGGCAACACCTTTGTTGTGATGGACCACTGTTGTTGTACACTGCTCTTTGGGTACATATCCTGTAGTAAGGCTGACATTGGCCAGTAGTGTGATTTTGCATTCCATTATTCTTGCGGTCCATGTTGGCCTCAGCATAGGAGACCATCACATATCTTTGCTGGTGTGTGTTCTGCTTCGCAGATGATGGCTGTTATCTCAGCATCTGCAATGTCAGGGGACCATCTGCTGGGATAGGTATTTTGCACTTGTGGGGGGTGTTTGCACTGCACCTGACAGGTTGTATGTTAGCAATATGTGTGTGTGTTTGCTATGTTGTTTGTAATATCTGTGTGATTCGGAGCATATCTGTGGATGCCCAACATGGTTCCTACCATCAGTTGGGTAAGCCTTGTGATTATCCTTAGTGTCCTGTACGTTTTGTATTTTCATAGGTTCATGGGTTCATAGTAGGCTAGACACCCTAGGCCATTAGTAAGCCTAGCTAGAGTGTGTGTGTCTTTCGCCACCCCTTGCTATGTTCAATTATGGCCATTTATGAGGTTCTTCACTGTGCCTCTGTCTGGTCGTGACACAGTGGGGACCCCCAGTATACATGTACGGTCATCCATCCACTTGGCAATATTCCTGTTGAGGGGTGTCAGTGAGGGGCTCTGCCTACCATGGATTGGGATTCTGTTTCTGGGTGTGGGGAGCCTATGGGTTATGTATCTGTCCCTCCAGCACATCTTATTTCATTATGTGTTGAGGTTGACATCTGTGACTCTCACAGCTCCAATGGCTTTGATTTCCTGTGGTGTAGCATGTCCATTACTCCTGTGTTGGACATGGCCTTGTACAACAGACATGCAATGCCTCTGTGTAGGCGGTGTGTGACTGCAGTCAGCTGGGGTGTCTACAGCCAGGCAGCATATGACATATATTTCACACCCTTTATCCTGTTGGTGGGGTGACTATGAGGTCTTCCGAACCGCTGCAGGTGTCACGTACGGTACATCCCATATGAGTCATTGTACTAGATTATGGGTCTGATAAGGGAACAGTACAGCGGCACAGTGACCTCTGTTGATGTTGATGTGAATCCTTTCATGATACGGTGTCCAGTATCAACAGTCTTCATAGCCACATTGGCATTGTGGCTGTCACATGACAGATTAATGTCGACCTGTGTCCCTAGGTCCCTGATGACTCCTTGCATACAGAATGGTTTGACACCTATGTGGTACTTTGTGTGTACCTTGTCTGGTATTTGGTGGGACATTCATACTGTCCAGTGTCTTCGGATGTCTGGGTGGAGTTCTTGTATGTGAGAGTGTGGTCTGTTGCATGCTACAGACTGTACAGCAGTTTTGACTACAATTATGTGCACATGGGTGGTGTCCGCTGCTTTGTGCATTGTCAGTTACCTGGTTATATGGGTGTCTGTGCTGCATATGGATACTCCCCCTCGTTTGATGTCTTGGTGCAGGTGTTGGGGCCATAACACATGATATGTGGTATAACCTAGTAATGCTGGTGTGCTATCACTAGGCTTGCAGCAGGCTTCTGTTACTGGACAGACATCAATGTTTTCCATAATGGGAAGTGCCTCAGGGGCATGCATATTGCAGTTTACACATCTGGCATTGGTCAGCATTACCCTTACGTTTCCTACCACTTATGTTTTCTAGGGTGGTGGGTAATCTTTTTGGCCTTGCCTACATACGACTCTATGGAGGCGGCAAAGGCCTTATCCAGTATCCAGACGCACATGGGTAACAGCTGACAGCCATCCCTGTAACAGCAGCATGGATTGTCATGCTTGACATCTCAAGCAGACACACATTAGACCCTCTTGGACTGACAGCTGTACCTGTGCCAGCTGTTAAACATGAGCATTCTGTGTTTGTACTGTGGCATCATTCTTGGTGAGGGTTGGATGCTGCACACAGCCAGTGTCATCCCACCCTGGGGTACATACTCGGAGGGACCATCCATGTCTCATTTGATGTTGACCAGGGAGGTACATCTCAGGTGATTCACACCAGCATGGACATTGGGTGCATCATATTTCTGCTTGCTTTGGGGTGACCTCCGTACTTGTGTTAAGTGGCATTTTGTGGCAGCCTACAAGCAGCTTACTCTACCCTTTCCCTTGTTCAGTCTGGTGAGTGGGACAGCTGTGTGTCTGCCTATACAGACACCTATTACGACTGTATCAGGCATGTTGTTTCTCCTTTGGGCCTGTGACTGTTTGGCACACCAGCTTTGCGTGCTGTTCGTTGCATGTGCTATGTTTGAAGGTTGTGGTTGCTTGTGATCTACTTTGGAGGCTTCTGTTGGTGTGGTGTGTTTGTAATTAAGGCCTCCGGGAATATTTGTCTGTGTTTATGTGTTTGGTTTACAGTTGTGGTAGGTCTATGTGGGACTGGGTTTGTGGTGTATGTGGTTACCTTCTCCTCCTGACTAGTGTTGACTTACTGAGTTGTTGGAGCTCAACCTCTGGTTTGGATACATGGATGCATCTATCACATATGTTTGTATTTATTGGGAGGTGTTGTGGTTGTCTGTGTACTTGGTACTGGCGTCACATTGCCTCTGGATTCACAGATTATACTTGTTGTGGCTGGACTTAGTGGATTGTATGTGTGGACATATGTTGTTGCCATACTACTGGTCAGTGATTACTTCCCTTTTTATGTTTGCTCTATCATGTGGTAACTTCCTCATTCTCTTGCATGGTTTGGTAATGGCTGGAGGCCAGCATGCCAGATGCCTGCGTGTATGGCATTGTGTGTTGTTGTTATTTGTGATTGGATACTCCAGACATTCCCGGCTGTGTTCATGGAATGCCTGTATATCATGTTCTGTGGTGTGTCCCATATTCTGCACTTGCACAGGGCCTTTTGTGGATTCATCATCGGTTTTGAGGGCTGCAACCTATACTTTACACATGTTTTTCACTGTGGTATTCTGGCCAGGGACTGGGGTCAGGGTGTGTATATCCAGTGTGATTACTCTATGGTCTGGTCTTACCAGTGAGGGATACACTTCTCATCTTGCCATCCAGTACACATGTTGCTGATTATCACATCCAGTATGCTTACCCCTCTTGTGGGAGTGGTATGTTGTTCCTGGGCATTTTGGTTTATGGAATCTGGGTAATTTTCTCCTACTGTGTTGGTGCTAGTACAATGCTACCGGTGTATGTCTGGGTATTTTCAGTCAAGCAATATAATGTGGTTTGGGGGGCTTGATATATTCATGTATTCCGACATAGGCCAGGTGCTGTTCCTGGTATTAGGACAGTGGTCTGCAGCAGGCTATATACTGCAAGGCAGTTTTAGCCATTGGTATTTGACCATGGCTATTCCATGCTGCTTCTTGTTGTGGTACCAACATGGGGGTGTGGTTATCCTTGCCATTTCTTGCTAGTCACCCTCCTTTTGTAGCTTGTTCCATGTTTTGCGGCTGTACAGCACAGTATGAGGTGTGACCTGGTATTGTTAGGGTGCTGATGTGAGCCTTGCCCAGTTCTCTTTTACAGGACTGGTATCTACATTCTCCTTACTGTGTGCGTTTACACTGCACACATCTTGCTGTTTGTGCATCTGTCATGGGGTAGTATTACATCTAGGTTCCTATCCCTTGTAGAACCTATGAAGGTGGGTTTGTGTTTTGAGACTTACCTATTCAGGGCATGCTGTGGGTACTGACAGCCTTTGCCGGTATCCATGGGGCATGACATGATAGGTGCACGCCACCCCTAGCAGGTGATGCATCATGTCAAACTCCGCATATCTTCCCAGCCTGTAACACATTGGCTCCCCTTTGACTGACTGCATTACTTCAGCCAATTATTGTACTGGATCTTCTTGTCTTCATAGTGTGGCATCATGCTTGGTGAGGGTGAGATGTTAGGCAGGGTCTTCATGTTTGCATATACTAGATGGTGTTACATTGCTTAACACATGGCAATCATGCCTCAGGTGGTGCTGCAGGGCTGCCTCTGTCGGATGCACATACTACACTCCCTGTACATGTTTGAGAGCAGGTTGTGTCATGTTAGGCATCCCTGTTACTATATGAGTGAGTCAGAAAGGGGTATCATTCCCAGGGTTCCTACTGAGCCAGTGTATGTGCTATGCGTTGCTTCTTTGCAAAGGCCAGGGCATACTGGGCACGCCTCCTTCTACTTACTGGGGCAGGCTCAGGTTGTTCCTTCTCCGAGTCACTCTCTGCCTGTGATGGCCTTGGCAGTGGTGGGGGGCTGTTTGGCCCGGCCCTATGCTGGTCCTGCTGCAGCTGTTTTCGCAAGATCATATTATGTAGCATAGCACATACCATGACAATTTGGGTACATGTAGTTGGTGTGTACTGCAAGGCTCCACCAGATGTGTCCAGACACCGGAACCATGACTTGAGCAGCCCAAACACACGCTCTATTACATTACGTGTTTGTGCTTGTTCCTCATTATGGCGTTCCTGTTCAGGTGTGTGTGCGTTTCTGATGGGTGTCATCAGCCACGGCTCCAGTGCATAACCTGCATCCCCCACTAGGTGTCCGTGTGGGATGTCCCCATTGGCAAATGTCTGGTACAGCTGCATCAAATGCCAGATGTGGGAATCGTGATAACTCCCAGGGCAGCCAGCACACGCATTCATTATTATGCCCTGGGCATCACACACGACCTGGCAGTTGATGGAGGGGAAGCCCTTGCAGTTAATGTAGGCCCTACCCCGCTCACCGGCTGGTGCTTTGATGCATATGTGCGTGCAGTCTATTGCACCCAGTACCTCAGGGTGTTCCGCTATTTGCTGGAAGAGACGCATATTGCTGGCCAATACCTCACGGGGATTGGGGAAATATACATGATCACCGACATGTGCTGACATGGCATCCAGGAACTGGTGTAGTACCCTGGAGGCTGATGCCGGTGATATCCCCATCATATCGCCAGTTGGTCTCTGGAAGGTACCTGTTGCTAGTATTCTTAGGCCAACACATACCTTGGTTTCCACTGGGATGGGTTCCCCTCTGTTGGTTCTGTGTGTGAGGGGTGGCCTGCACAGCTCAACAATTTGCTGCAGGAGCTCTCTGTCCACTCTATAGCGCTCTACTATCTCCAGCTCATGTAACCCGTGGTAGGTGACCCTGGGCCTGTACACTCTTCTCCGTCTCCTCAGTGTGGGTTGTCTGGCACCATCTGCATTGTCACCACCCTCAGCAAGTCGCCTATGTCTCATTATGACAGCCCCTAACATTTCTGCTCTGAGTGAAGCTTTTTCAGTTTTCACTTCTATTAGCTTACTCCTGTCTTGCAGTGTCTCTTAATGGAAACATCCTGCACTACTGTTTGCAGAGTTTTAAGTGCTGGGCTGGGCTACTATTCTGCGTGTGTAATTGCTTGCTTCTAATTGTTGTCACCTGCTAGCTTCAGCAGTTATCCCTGCTAGCTTCCTATTAATTCTGTTGCTTCCTTTTTCCTCTCTGTTTCCTCAGGGGGGAGCAACATGCATACTATCTGAAACACGCTCACAGTGGCTTACACGCGCGCACACGTACTTACACGGTTCAGAATCTACTTATTCGGGTTAAAACGCACGTACACCCGCGCAAACACTGTTACATGTCTGCCAACAGCCTCTAACATACTCAGCCTGCCCTACACGCGCGCACACCCGCGCAAACAGTGTTAAACATCTCCCAACATGCTCCCACATGCTCACACTGCCTTACACATGCGCACACTGTCCTACTCGCGCTTCATGGCACGCACACGTGCGCATGCACGCCCAGCAAGAAACTTTGGTGTAAGTAACAGTGTACACCTTCCATTTCTTGACTTTCCATGACTTATCTAGTGGCACACCTCTTTCCATGATCTGTGCCTGTCATCTGTCATGTTACACTGGCCTCCAATGAACTGCATTTCTTTCTACCATTCCCCCCCTGTGATGTCATCTATCTCCTACTCTATTCCTCCCCCTTATGTATCTCTTACTCTACTCAGACTGTGCTCATTTGTTATGTGACTGTGTGATTCAGTATCCGAACCCTCATTTACATGAGATTGCCTACTAATGCTTAGTTACATGTCTTAGACTCAGCTTCCCCCCTTCGCAACCACTACACGGTGGCCATGTTGGTTTTGGTCTGCTGGTCCCTGCATTGTCATTCCACGTATTGCATGAAACCCACATTTGTGGGTTTATAACCTTCTTTTTTATGGTTTTATACAGCGCAGCCATCGGGTTGTATTGCCAATGGCCACATATTTGGCCATTGGCATGCTGCCTGAGTCATATGCAACCTTTTTTTGGAGCTGACATCGCTCAGTTGTGGAATTTGCAGAAATGTACTCAGTTGTCAACTGAGTACATTTCTGCAGCTAAAATGTCTCCTACACGGACTGGTTTCTGCTTCGTGGATCGCTAATATACCTCATTTGCATACCTTTCGGATGCAAGTGAGGTATTTAGCATGTCCACGCCCAGTCCGTGTAAGAGACGTTTTAGCTGGTCTCTTACACGGAGCTTAGGGCTGTTCCTGGATCGCGAGGCTTGCATGGAGTGTTGCATGTCTCTTACACTCCGTGCAAGCCTTCGTGAATCCTGCCCAAAGTGTATAAAAAAGTATACATGCATGGAGCACCGCATGAATAATAACCCAAGTGTCCCACTACACATCAAACTCTAAGTTTCCTTCCCTTCAACGTAGGTTTTAAGGGCACCCTTTCATTCAGCCCAGGTGCCCGATCTGCTGTTAACCTAATTAGCCATTTAGTTTCAATCTGTTCAGTGTTGTTCATCACATCACCTCTTCTGATAGTGGGTTGATTCACTTGTATAACTAAAAACTTAAAAATATGTTCAACAGACGTTTCCAAGACATGTCTTGATAACGCATTTCTCTTGGACTTAATCCAGATATTATACTGATGTTCCCCAATTCTATCTTTTAATCTCCTGTTGGTCTTGCCCACATAAAAAGCTGGGCATGACCTACAGGTAGCAAGATAGACAATATGTTCAGTTTCACAACTGGCCCTAGGCTGAAAATAAAAACAGCGTTGCGTAACAGGATGTATAAACATCGCTGTACTATCTATCCGAGAACAATAGTTGCATTTTTGACATGGAATAGTGTTGCCAGCATTAAAATTGTTAACATGATAATTATTAAGTCTACCTGGACCCACATAGGATCCTATATAAATTAAGACGATTCCTATATGTAAACCTTGGTGTCTTGACCCACTATATTATAGATATTCGGGTCAACTGTTAGTAAGTCCCAGTGTTTCTGATAAATGTTCTTAATAGTTCCAACATCCTGAGTATAGTAAACGGAAACACTAGTTCCCTGTTCATACTTCACTGATGTTGCAATCATATTTTCTCCTTCATTAACGATCTCATTACTAGGTGCAAAGTATGGTGGTGCCCTGTCATTTCTTAGGACATCAACCCCCAAAAATCCTCCTGCTATTTCCTGCAAACTATAGGACCTATCACATATTTGCTGTAGGCTGGTTAATTCATTATAGAAACCAGTTTCTTTTGAATTAAGTCGTGAAACTCGCATGGCCTGTCCTCTCACTATATTATTAAATACAAATCTAGGATGCATACTAGTCCTATGCAGGAGAGAATTTCTATAACAACTTTTCCTGTATACCCCCGTATTTAGTAAACCATCAGGGAGTCTCTCAACGAATACATCTAAATATGGTACCATGGTTCTAGATGCTGTCATGGTAAATTTTAAATAAGATGTACATAAATTAATCTGGTCCAAAAAATTCGACAGGTCACTTTCACTAGCAGTCCATACCAAAAAAAAGGTCATCCACAAAACGTACATAGAACACTACCCATTTCTGGAACTGTTCCATAGTGAAAAGACATTGTTTTTCCCAGTCAGCCAAAGACATTGTTTTTCCCAGTCAGCCATAACTAGGTTGGCATAGCTATTGGCACAAAAAGTGCCCATAGCCACGCCATCCCTCTGGCTGTAGATTTTATTATTAAAGGAAAAAATGTTGTTAGTCAACACAAGTCGTAATAATTCACATATTATGTCTATAGATAATCCATGTGACCCCTGATCGTCCTGTAAACACCTTCGGATGCATTCACTCCCTTCACCATTAGGAATTACAGTAAATAAGGATTGGACATCCAAGGTGACCAACCAATATGATAGGTTAACAGGCAATCTCGACATCCTATTGTATAACATCAATAAAAATTGTTTATTATCCTTTAATATATATGAGTGCTTATTAACTATCGGCCTGAGTTTAGATTCTATATATAAAGATACTGGTTCCATAACCCAGCCTCTCCCAGCAACAATAGGTCTCATAGGTGGGTGAGTAGCATGTTTATGTATTTTGGGCATACCTTGTATGCTAGGTATTAATGGATGATCAACTACAAAGAAGTTATACAGCTGTTCAGTAATCATATTGCTGTACAAAAGACCTATTAAGTCTGATACTCTTTTAATAATTCTACATACTTGGTTAGGTGTAACGACGCAATAAAACTGAGGATCACTAAGCATATGCTCCATGCTAGACACATAGCTGCATCTATCCATGATAACAACAGGACCTCCTTCATCGGCCGGTCTAATAACTATATTAAGGTAATTCCTAAGTACTTTCAAAGCAACTCTCTGTTTAGGAAGTAAGTTGCCATACCACCTCCTTTGTTTGTTGTTCATATCATATCTATACAAATCTTCCTCTACCAATTTTGAGAAAGCATCTAACAAAGGATTGACCACAAGTCGTTGATATGGAATATTTCCAATAGACAGTTAACACAGGATGAAATCTATGTTTTAGAAAAAGGGTTAACTTTTATTCCCTCTGCCAAGATTGATATAACTGACTCAATAATGGATGTTAAGTTATTTGCCCGTAACGTACAGTTGAAATTGGAGTTTGGCAATGCTCCCTTGACCAACTTGAGAAAAAATATTGGTAAACCCAGTACGTATGGACTCTTTCTTCTTCCTTTGTTAGATGCTCCGGTGTGGAGCATTTTGTCCCCATGTTTGTGATGATCAGGTCTAGTATATTATCCCCCCTTGTGGGAGAGGTGACTAGCTGTTCCATTGCATTTGAGTTTATGAATTCCAGGAACTTTGGGCTAGGGTGTTAGGGCTAGAACAGTGCACCCAATCTATGTTAGGGTAGTTGAAGTCTCCCAATATGATGGTATTTGGTGAGACATTCATATCTTCCAATGTCTTCAGGAAGGCTGAGTGGGGTTCTTGAGATTGGGAGGGTGGTCTGTAACATGCAACCAGTTGTATAGCAGTTTTGTCTACGGTTAGCTGCACCTGGATGGTCTCCGATGCTTCCTGAGTTGCCACTAACCTGGAGGTGTGGGTATCCTTGATGAATATGGACACTGCCCCTCCCTTTGTGGTTCGGCCCGGGTTTTGGGGCCGAAAAGCATGATACTCGGTAAAGCCTGGTAGCGCTGGGGTGCTCTCATGAGCCTTGAACCAGGTCTCAGTTACTGCGCAGACATCGATGTTCTCCATACTGAGGAGTGCTTCGAGAGCCTGCATCTTGAGATTTAGACTTCTGGCGTTGAGCAACATTACCCTTAATTTTTTTCCATTTTTGTTTTCTAAGGAGGTGGGTTCGTCTTTTGAGCCTTGCCTAAAAAAGGCACTATGGGGTTGGCAAGAGCCTTAGCCAATATCCGGAAGCCCAGTGGTGACAGGTGCAAGCCGTCCCTTGCGAAGCAGCGTGGCTTTTCCAGCATGTCATCCCAAGCAGACAGACATTGGATCCCCCTAGAATGACACCAGTAATTGAGCCAATTATTAAAGCTGATCATCTTGTCTTTGTATTGTGGCATCATTCTTGGTGAGGGCAAGATGCTGCTCAGGGTCAGGGTCATACCAGCCTGGGCTACATAATCAGAGAGCTCCTCTATGTCTCTTTTCATGTAGTCCAAGGAGGTACATCTCAGGTCATTCACGCCGGCATGGACAATGACGGAGTCATATTTGTACGTGTTTTTGAGTGACCTGAGTGCGTGTGTTATATGGCGGATCCTAGCCCCCCAATAGGCAGCTTACCATTATCCTCTCCTTGCTCAGCCTGGTAAGTGGGACGTCAGTGTGTCTGACTATAGAGTCACCTCTCACTAGTGTATCAGGCATAGTGTTTGGCCTTAAGGGCTGTGATTTATTGACACACCAATTTATTGAAGTATGTGTTGCATGTGTTATGTTTTGAGGTGGTGGATTTTTGGGTGTCTGCTTTGGGAGCCTCTGTTGTTTTGGTAAGTTTTTTAATAGAGCCTCCGAGTATGTTTTTGTGTTATTATGTGTTTGATTTGCAGTTGGGGTAGGTCTATGTGTGACTGGGTTTGTTGTGTGTATGGTTACCTTCTCCTCCTGTCTGGTCTTGCCAGTCCTGAGTTGAGAGAGTTCAGCCTCCAGTTTGGCTATATAGTTGCATCTCTCACATGTATTTGTGTTTGTTGGGAGGAGGAGAGGGTTGTCTGTGTACATGAGACAATTATAGCATTGTCTCAAGATTCCCGGATTAACCAGCTGAACAGGAGAAGATGCTAGCAATCTACCACTTGACATGCTAGAATATTATAAGAGAGTGCTGTGCCTTTAAGGGAAGTGGTTGGGGTGGTAGGTGGATGTAGCTACTTAAGTTTGAGAGTGCTTACTTAGAAGAGAAGCTTTGAGAACAAGTGCTAGGCTTATAATGTAACGAGTAGACTGGTTAATCTAAGAGTAGAGCTTTCTAAGGGAAAATTTGAAGAGCAGACTTGGCGGAGCCAGAAAAAGTTTAACCCTGTTTAACCGGCGCATAGCACAATCGCGCAAATGTGGATTTTAAACAGGGAACTTCAAAAGAGCTAAAAATGGTCCAAAACAACCAATTACTACAGCTCTTGTGCTGAGGTCACTCCTTCAGGGACAAATAGGCTGCTCAAGGCTCCCCACTCCCACTGGTTAGCAAAGAAACTTCCTTCTAGCCAAGTAAGGTAATGGACAACACAGGAACTACACCACAGCCCAGAATACAGCAGAGCCTGTCAACTGGTCTAAACTAGTCGAGGAGAGGTGGGAAAACAAGGATTTTTTTTTTTTTGTTTGTTTTTCAGATAGAAAGCACACAGAAATACAGAAGGTAGTAATAAATCAGTTACACGGGCTAGCACACTTTAGTGGGCAGCCTCAACAGTTAAATTAAACAAACAACAGATTTTCGACCAATTTTCTACCAGGTAAAATTTTAAGTGCAGATACTATATAATGCAGCAAACAGTTAAAAAAACAGTATAAGCTTGTTCAAAATAAGCAAGAGAAGGTATTCCAAGTAAAAAAACAGAAAAAATACTTAAATCAGGAAAGTAGTCGCTTTTCTCAGTTCTCTGTAGCTAGGACCACTCTGCAGGACCACGTGGAGCTGTCTCTGAGTAGTTTAGCCAGAAAAAAAACGCTCTGAGGCGGATTTTAAACAGGGAACTTCAAAAGAGCTAGAAATGGTCCAAAACAACCAGTTACTACAGCTCTTGTGCTGAGGTCACTTCTTCAGGGACAGATAGGCTGCTCAAGGCTCCCCACTCCCACTGGTGAGCAAAGAAACTTCCTTCTATCCAAGTAAGGTAATGGACAACACAGGAACTACACCACAGCCCAGAATACAGCAGAGCCTGTAAACTGGTCTAAACTAGTCAAGGAGAGGTGGGAAAACAAGGATTATTTTTCTTTTTTGTTTTTCAGATAGAAAGCACACAGAAATATAGAAGGCAGTAATAAATCAGTTACACAGGCTAGCACACTTTTGTGTTTTTTCTTGGCTTTTTGTTGCTTGTAGGCATAAATGTCCTCCAGGAAGGGTAAATGCCAGTGCAGGAGACAGATTCCCCATAAAAACTGCCATAAACAGTGTTTATTTTGCCTAGGTGCCTCTCACAACTGTACGACCTGCTCTGTCAGGCTTTCCTCCCTTACTTTGTATCTCGAGAATCGGTATCTTAAGCTTCTCGCTAAGGATACTATGGGAGGAACTTCCTGCCCTGAGGGTCAGCCATTAGGGAAGAAGGTGGTTAAGAAACTAAGACCAGAATCTTCCACTGAACAGCCTCTGCCGAATGTTTCTCCCAAGGTCATTGAGAACCTGAAGGTTCACCCGACTTTTTTGTTGGATCCCTCTGCTGCAACTGGGTTGGAGGTTGGTTGGGATCCAGCTTTCAGCACATCCAATGAAACTTTGCAGATGTCCATTTCGGCATTCAGGGGGAACCACTGTTGATTATTTCTGAGGGAAGTAGAGGTATTCCTCAGATTTTAGTTAGGGAAGAATTCCCAGCCTCGGTTATTGAATGCCATCCTGGGTCAGAGTCTTCTAAATTTTACAGGGCAGATATCCCATTAAAGAATAAACAAAAAACTAAACATGTCTCCTGTTCCTAGGGATCCTCGGAGTGAGTGGCAGGCTTTTATTCGGGATTTGTTTAATGCTTTGATGGCATTAAAACCTCCTCATTAGGTTTCTGTTCCAGCCCCCCCTTGGTCCTCTACTCCTGTTAAAAGGCCCAGGGAGCAGGATTCCTCTGAGGAGGAATTGATCTTCACAAATTCCTTCTCCTTTGGACTTATGAGTTACATGAAGAGGAATCTAACAGTCCTGATGCTCCTTTTATAGAAATTGCTTTTGGGGACACAATCTCCAGGATGATGGATTTTTTTAAATGCGACTGTGCTCAGGTCTGTGAAATCCATAATAGGTACTATGAGTTGCTGCAGATGGAATCTGTGAACCCTCCTGCTATTCCTCCTGTTTTGGCTGCTTTGTTTGCTGCATCTTTCAGTGCCTCTAAAGCGCTTGATTCTCTGCCCCCTCTCCCAAGACGTCTTATAGGTTTTATAGGGTGCCTGAGGACTGCAACTTTTTGTACAAGTGTCCTTCTGCTGACCCCTCAGTGGTGTCTATGGCCTTTGATAAGCCTTCTCAATTACTTCATTTGTCCAAGTTACTGCTTTCTGATAGACAGCAGAACCATGGAAAGGCAAGGTAAGAAGGTTTACACCTCAGCTACCTTGGCTTTTAGGGCTGTTATCACACCCATATGTCGATGTATGTGTTGGCTCTCCTTTCTTAGGCTCAAGTTATTTTCAATTTCCCATACTCTGAGGGTAAAACTTGGGCTCTTTCCATGTTAGTAACTTCCTCTCAGGTGGTTCGTCATTCCATCAAGTGTAGTTATGATGCAGCAGATGCCTGCTCTAGGGCTGCTGCTTTTGGTTTCATAATGAGGAAATATTCTTGGCTTTGACTTCAATAATTGCCTGATGATGTCAAGGCTAAGTTGGTGGATGCCACTCTTGGTAATAAACTCTTGTTTGGTGAAGCTGCTGCTGGTTTGTTTAAGTCCCTTCATGATAAGGGAAGGACTTACAGGAACTCAAACATGTGTTTGTATCTCCTGTTCTTAAATGTCAAACAAACTACCGCAATAATAAAACCACCAAAAGACCAAAGCGAAGAAAAACAATGAAATGCAGATCCAAAAGAATTTATTGCACTTAGCGCCTCATCCAAACACAGCCTTCAAAGAGTAACTACCCCAATAAGCCTGCTTTTGTTCTCAGGCAGTCTCACCTTCCTCTTAAGGACAAAACAAGTGGTAAACAGGCTGCTCCTGCTAAGGCTACTCAGACTTCTCTTCCTTTCCAGGTAAACCAGGTGTTATCTGTCTCTTCTCAGCCACATTCCTCTTTCTCTTCGCCTTTCTCTTCTCTTTTCCTGTTTGACTTCAGATTACTCAGGATTATTGGGTTCTTTCCATTATTCACCAGGAGTATTTCATGGAGTGGAACTCCCATACCTCTTTAATGGGCATTCCTCAGCCTTTTGTGGAACATCTCACTTTTTTCCAAGTAGTGCTTCAAGACCTTTTGACTCAGAGTACTATCAAGAGGTGCCTGTGTCTCATAGTAGGAGGGGGTTTTACTCCACAATGTTTCTAATTCCCAGAAAAGAGGGTACTTGGAGACCAGTTTTTAGACCTCTCTCACCTAAACACTTTTCTGAAGGTGCCCACGTTTTGAAGTTGTCCCTTCAGACTCCGTTTCCTCTTTTACTTCCTCAGGCTTTTATGGTGTCTCTGGATCTTAAGGATGCTTATCTCCATATTCTGACCCAGCCCCTTTTCAGGAAGTTTTTGCATTTCTCTGTTGCTTCCTGGCATTTTCAGTTCTCTGCTTTGCCCTTTGAACTTTCTACTGCCCCAAGGGTATTTACCAAATGCCTTTCTCCTGTGATTGCAAGTATCTTGGACGACATGCTGATTCAGGCGTCCTCTCCAGAGATCGTGTTGCAAAATCTTCATTTTGCCATTTCTCCTTCTTCAGAGCCTGGGGTTCACAATAATATTTCAAAAATTATTCTCTGATTCCTTCTCAAGATCATATTTTCCTAAGTTACAGGATTCAGATGGTGCCTCTGCTGGCATCCCTGCCTCCTCCCAAGGCCTTAACTCTCATTTCCTTCTTTCAAGCTCTTCTTCCTCTGGCCTCCATTACAGCCAGGGAGTTTCTAAGACCTCTGGGTTTCATGGCATCCACCCTTCCTATGGTTCCTTTGGCCAAATGCCACTTGAGAAAGTTTCAGTGGTTTCTGAAGACAGTTTGGCTTCAACATAAACATCTTCTAGACTTTGTAGTCTCTTTTATTGTCTCAAGAAGGAACTTCACTGGTGGAGCCACAGTTCTCTAAACCAAGGGCTCCCTTTTCATCCCCCTCTTCCCTCTCAGGAACTGTTAAGACACTTCAGATATGGGATGGGGAGTAGTTTTTGCTCCCTAAAGTTACAGAGGGTGTGGACACCTCTTCAGCAGAAGGAGCATATAAGTGTCAGAGATGAGAGCTCCTCTTCTGTTTTTTCATCCTCTTTTCTCCCCAGGACCTGGGACCTGTCAAGGTATTAACAGGCAATACCACAGTGATGTGATATTAAAACAAATGGTGGGGTGGGGGGGGGGGCAAGATCTTACCTTCTTTGCTGGTTGACACTCCTAGTATGGGATCTTGCTGTCCAGTATCAAGCGACTTATCAGGCAGTTTACTTTCCCTCAGGTCAAAACATTGTGGCAGACACACTGAGCAGGTCCTTAACTCAATCCCATGAATGGATTCTTTACAGGAATGTGTTTCTGGGCATTGTCCACCTGTGGGGTACTCCTCAAGTAGATCTGTTTCCCTCCTCTCTAAACAGACAACTTCCTCTATTTTGTGCCAGAGTCCCAGGTCATCTGGTGTGGAAGGTGGACATCCTCTCCCTTTCTTGGAAGGGGATGTTTCTTTATGCATTCCCTCCCCTTCCTCTCATTCCAAAAGTCCTGTTCAAAATTCAACAGGAAATTGCCAAAAGTCATGTTGGCAAATCCATTATGGCTGAGACAGCATTGGTTCCCTTTTCTTCTGAATTTAGCTAAGGGCAGTCATCACAAGTTACCTCACAGGGTGGACCTACTCACACAAGACAAGGGATCTCTCATTCATCCCCACCTGCCCACTCTTCAACTGACACTATGGGTGATAGGATTTTGATTCTAAATCAACACCTTTTTTTCTGAAGATGTACTTGGGGTCCTGCAGGAGACCATGAAACCCAGTACTAGAAAATCCTACTTATCCAAATGGAAGGGGATTCCTGTTTGGTCTCTCTCTCGTAACCTGGATCCACTTACTGTGGATGTTCCTTTGGTTCTTATTTGTGTGAATTGCTCAATACTGGGTTGGCCAATTCTTCTAATAAGGCCCAGTTATCAGCTATCTCTGCTTGTCTCTTGTCTGCCTTTGTCTCCTCCTTTAGCTTCTAGATTTGTAACTAAATGATTCCTTAAAGGCATTCTTCATCATTATTAGACCTCCCAGGAAGTCTGTGCCTATTCCCTGGGATCTTAATTTTGTTTTGGAGAAGGTGACTCAAATTCCTTTTGAGCCTGTTTCTTTAGCTTCCTTGCAACATTGCTCTTGGAAGACTGTTCTTTTGTTGGCCCTTACTTCTGCCAGATGGGTGTCTGAGCTTCAAGCCCTTATGGCTTGTCCTTCTTTTTTGGTATTTCATAAGGACAGGGTTTCCTTGCATACTAATTCTCCTTTTATGCCTAAGATGGTTAATGAGTTGTCACTTAGTCTATTCATTTGCCTACTTTTTTCCTCTCTCCACAATCTGCCAGTGAGAGGGTGTTACATAATTTGGATGTGCATAGACAACTCAGGTTTTATTTGGATAAGACTAAGTCCATTAGAGAATCTGAGCAGTTTTTCTGTTCATCCTAGGTTCCTAGATTTAGCTGTATCCAAGCAAACAGTTTCTTCTTGGATCTCAAAGGTTATTCCTTTTTGTTATACTTTTCATGGTAAGAGCCTTCCTTCTGCTGTTAAAGCTTATTCTACTAGAGGTGTGGCTTCTTCTGGTGCTTTTTTTCAAGGAGTTGAATACTAACTCTGTTCTTGAAGCTGCTAACTTGACTTCTGTGCATACTTTTACCAAGTGCTATAAGTTGGATGTAATCTCTAGAACTAGAGCTGGTTTTGCTAGGGCCATTCTTCATGGCTTTCTAAAAGGCTATGCTGGTCCTTCCTCCTCCCACATTTCTTCTTGAGCTTTAGCATTCTCCCAAAGGTTAAGAATACTGCAACACATGAATGGAAAGACATAGTACAATTGTGTAAAATGTTATCATAACCATAGATGTCCTTTCCTTCCCTGTTTCAGTATTCACTTCCTCCTTCATCTCCCTGGTCCATTTCCATCCTGGATGTACTGGTTACATCTTGATTTTCCTTGGACTGGCGTTCCTACTGGGGCTATGAGTTCTAGGGATGGTACGTCCGGGCATCACCTTTATGCCCTACACTGTGCGAGGAGCATACGTGTGACATACAGTGTACCTTAACAGTAGGCTTTTGTATACTGGCCGGACATCAGGCTGCCGAGGCTGGGAATCCCAAAGGTTACGAATACTGCAACAATGAAGGAAAGCACATCTCCTGTTTTGTAAGATCTTCCACAACTGTACTTTTCCATTTCTGTAGAGAGAATTACAGAGGTGGATCTCTAAGTTGCAACTCAGTCCATGGCTTCAGTTCAAACCGGTGGCTCCCATTCAGGAACTGCACATGGATGATTCAGACCTTGCTTTGGGCTTGTGGACATGCACCCTAAGAGTCCAAGGCCAGTGCACCTCAAAGCAAAGGAAGGAACATATTAATATTAATGAAATGAGGGCACTCATTTTGGCCCTGCAGATTTGTTTGCACGCATGGAATCCAGGTGCCCTCATAATCTTCATGGACAATGCATCAGTCATGTGATATATAAACAAGTAGTGGGGGTCTTATCAGCTATGGAGACTGGCTGTTTTAGTATGGTGTCCCTACAAACAATTTATATCAGCTCAGGACAATGTCCTGGAGGATTCTTTAAGCAGATCCCTGGAAGACCCTCAGGACTGCATGTCAGACATGGAGAATCTTCCTAGACATAGTCCACAAATGGGGTATTCCTCCAGTAGACCTTTTTGTCTCCATTCACAACAAGCATCTTAAGTTATTTTGCTCCAGGATTCTTTGCCCCCAGGTTTGGAGGACAGATTCCATGTCCTTTCCATGAGAGGGGGTTCTTTCTGGCTTCCCTCTTCTGCCTCTAAACCCAAAGGTTCTGTTAAAGATCCAAAGAGACAAACCAAAAATCGTGTTGGCGACTCCCTTTTGGCCCAGGCAGCATTGATTCCTTTCTCCATAATCTGACAGCTATCCTACAGAATGGACTTGCTCACACAAAACAGGGTTTCTTTGCTTCATGCCAGCCTCCTATCTCAGTCTAACAGGGTGGATAATAGAATTCTGATCCCTTTCAGACACCAATTTTCTGAGGATGTGCTAAGATTATACAGAAAGCGAGAAAACCTACTATAAGAAAGAGTTGTTTTTTCAAATGGAAAAGAATTTTCTGCCTGCTGTCTTGCAAACACAGAATCTTATTCAAACTCAGATTCTTAATATTCTTTATTATTTGTGTGAGCTCTTAAAAGCCAGACTAGCCTCTTCCTCTATCAAAGCACATTTGTCTGCTATTTCTGCATGTATGCCTGTAGATCTATCACTGTTTTTTAGAGTTGAGGTAAAACCATTCCTAAAGGGCATCTTTCATTTGAACTTGCCTAGGAGGGCTGTTCCCTCTCAGTGAAACATTAATTTTATCTTGGAAAAAGTTAGCCAGCCAGCTTTTGAGCCAGTGGCATCTGTTTCTCTGAAGTTCTGTACATGGCAAATCAGTCTACTAGTGGCCCTTGTTTCTGTAATTTTCAGGGTTTCTGAGCTCCTTGCCTTTATGGCTTTTTATTCTTTCCGTATTTTTCTTAAGGACAGGGTTTCTCTGAGGGTCAGCCATTCTTTATGCCCAAAGTTATCAATGAGTTGCCTCTTAACCAGACGAGTAATCTTTTTTCCTTTTTTCCAAATCCTCAAAATAAAGATGAAAGACTATTACATTCTCTGGATGTTCACATGCAGCTCATATTCTGTGGATAAAATAGACACTCAAAAAACTGACCAGCTGTTTGTTAACTTCCAGGAGGCCAAGTTGGTAACATTGGCTCTAAGTAAATTGCTAATTAGATTTCTAAGTCCATTTTTTTCTGTTGTGTCCATCATGGTCATGCCTTTCCTTCTCCAGTTAATGCCAATTCCACTTGGGTATTTGCTTCCTCTGTGTCTTTCTACAAAAACATTGATTCCAGAGCTATTCTAGAAGTAGCCACTTGGTTATTTGTGCATGCTTTCATGAAACATTATAGGGTAGATGCTTTCCCTAAATCCAGAGCTTCCTTTGCTGGATCTTTTCTCTCCAGATTAATTGACAGTTCCCCTGTGTATGATCCAGCCTTCCTTTCTAAGTGTTAAGCTTTGGGAATTACCAACAGTATTGGATACTGCAAGAGTGATCTAAGGAAGGGCACAGTACAATACTTTTTTCAAGGGTCTGCATACTAGATCCATTTTGGAAGATGCTGTACATGCCTTTACTAAGCAGTTACAAGTTGGATGTCATTTCTAGGGCCAGAACAGGTTTTGCCAGGGCCATCCTGCATGGTTTGCTCTGTGGCTTCCTGTCCTCCTCTATCCTCTCCAGTAGCTTAAGAGCTTGCAGTAGACATCTATTTGTCACTGCTGCAGTATTCTGGCCCATCCTCCTTCCCCTGTTTTACTCTGTTTCTTACCCTCTGGCCAAAGGGTCCTCCTTCCCTTTCTGATTCTCATGGGGCATTTTGGTTCTGAGGATTAGGCACTCGTATGTCACTTATGTATGTTATGCCTTAGATGTAGGACATACGTCTGACAAAAGGAGCTAAGATTTTGTTATGCCGGCCAAGCATTCAGCTATTCTTGGCAGGATATCCCTTTAGTAAGGAGTACTGCAGCAGTGAGAAGTAGGCTATCTACTGTTATGGTAAGATTCTTACACAACTGTACTTTTTTACACAGTTGTACTTTTTATAGGTCTAGATGCCAACTGTTGCCTTCCATAACATCCTGAAATCTCTGGAATAGAGGGGGGTAGTCGTCTACTTTGAATTTTGGAGTTCTGTCATCCTAATGTATCCCTTCTAGGTGAGGAGGTGTCCCGTCTTGGCCAGTTGAAGAACTCTCTCTCATATAATCTATTACTTTAGCAAATCTGGTGTCTTTGGGGACAGAGCCAGAGGATTACAAGGATGTATATTCATAGGTTCAAAGATTAGTACTAGACTAACTGCCCATGTAGGCTAATATAAGCCTAGCCAATTACCCCATGTCAGAATCAAACCCTGCACCTTGGGTCTATAAGGTTAACACTTTAAACAGTATGCCAACCTCCCAGTCTGAGTATGGGTATTATCAGCATTCAGTCTGCGATATGTAGAAATCTTCCTGCTATTCTGAAGAGAAAGTAGAGAGGGGCTTTATTTATTTATTTATTTATTTTTAATTTTCTGTTGGCTTAAAGAACCTTCATCTATGCCAGCAGAGGTTCATGGTTTCCAGTTGGAAAAGTAAATGTGCATTGGTCTTAGTGAGAAGAATATCGCAGGTCCTGTTGTTGACTAGCAGCTTCTTGCACAACATTAAAATATTCAAAGGCAAATAAATTGTAATCAAAAGCAGGAGAAGAAAATACACGAGTGCTTATTTAAAGTTTGAAGGCGATACCACATCATTAGCAGTGACTACAGTTAGCACCTTCTGGATTTGCCATCTCCTGGCCTTGCAGTATGATTCTGGATTACTGTAACAGTAGATGTCCTACTTCTCACTGTTGAAGTATTCTGTTCCTCCCTCCTATCCACAAGGAAATGGCTCTCTCTTGAAATGCACTTGAAATACTGAGTGCCAGCAGACTGGAAAAAGAAAAGATTGAAAATCCAGGATAACAGTGAACTTTAAACATTGGTGTTCTCCTTTAAACTTCTTTTTTGCAGAGAGGGCAAGTCCCCCCAACCCCTGAACCTGTATATACCAACTCCAAGATTACCATACCTCATAGAAAAGGGAATATTCCAGGAAATCATAATCTCGGACTTGGTGTGTGGAAGTCATTTTTTCAGCCAGTCTCTGTGTTTTTGGAACTTACTGTAGTGGGTCCCGAAATTTCAAATTGCTCCCCAAGGATACCCTATAGATTTTTTAAATATTTCTATAGTTTAAATCACTGGAATCAGAAGTTGCTCCTTTTATACTTTTGTAATTCATTTTTTGGGGAGCCATCAGAGTGAATAAACCTTTTCTTCTTGGAGCCATTTTTTTTTTTCTTTACTAATTTCTAGCACTGCCTTTTGTGATTTGTCAAAACGTTTAACATCTGATCCCCCTTTTTTTTCTTTCCCTGGCTGTGTCATTTGTCACCAGTTCCTTATGTTTACAGCCCTCTTTCTATTTTAATCTATTCCAAGATATTTTAAGTATATCTTTTTTTTTTTCATTCCCCCCCCCTCCCCGTAGGACTTTCCTTGATGACTCCATCACCAACACCTATTCTACCCGCTTGTTCAAGGGACATAGGAGCTGGCCATTCTCAAGCTGAGCAAGCACCCTATGGCCCATTCATTCCCTACAGGGATTCTGATCCGCTCTTCCATTGCCTGGTGAAACTTGGGTGGTAGGGAGTAGGCTAGGATGCTGCTTTTTGAAGAGTGTTGTACACTCCTACCCCTTCTCCCATCAGTGGCTCTAGCCCGCCCACATAATGGACTTGGCTGGCTGAAACCACTGAGTAAAATCTAATATTCCCATTAAATGTTACCCTTGTGGTGAGATATAAGCCGCCTCCTTGCCTCAGGATGGGCAAGCTGGCAATAGACAGTTCAGTCAAATCCTCCCTAGCATGCTGCCATAGGCACCTGTGCTGCTTCTCCAACTCAGGCCACCAGAGGTGTAATCAGGAATTTCTCTTTTTACACCGTGGAACTGGCTCATTTTAAACACATATCTTCCTAAGATAAGAGGAAAGCACTTTTCATCTTCAGTCTGGTAGCCTTGCTAAACTCCAGGCAAGATTCTAACAAAATTCAGGCCATATGCTAAACAAGCACTAGGTATATTTATGTTTAAGTGGAGTTTGTGTACTTCAAACACATTTACTAATTAGGGTGAGCAGACATTACAATTCTTTGTCTGATTTTTAGACGAATCTTCCACAATTAGTAATACTTTGCTTTGAGAAATGACAAATGTGCACTTTACTGAGCCACTACAGAACACAATTTCTCCAGTATACAGGTTAAAGGTCAGTAATGCTAATTCAGCAGGAAGAATGGAAGAAAGCATGATAACGCTGGCTGTATATAGTAGTGTCACACCCCCCCCCCATGTCAATACCTTAGCAGGTGTCAGAGAAGAGCTGATCCTAGCAGGGGAAAAAGAATGCCTGAAAATCCATCTTATACTCCATAAACAATGGGTGGATAAATCCAAATGTAAAGATTTGTTACATTGGCTGTCTCTGAAGATTGTGTGGTAAATTGCTAACTCAGCCTATATTTAGTCTTTGTTTTTAATGCATCTGTCTGTGTGTGAGGGTCTTTGTTTGCAGTGTTGAATTTTCCACATAAAATGGGATATTAAAGCAAAAGTTAGTGAGGGAAGCTACATGCTTTTTGTCAAAGGACAACAGCACATTCATCTACTTCAGACATCTGTTTTTTAGTCTGCAGTGAGTGACCATTCTACTCAGGAAAGCATGCAGTAAGTTAGCTGTATTAATTAGTAGCTTGGTAGCTTAAATCATCTGTTTGGCGACAATGTATGTTTGCTACTAGTAGTAGTTGAACAGAAACTATTTGAAAACAAAAAGTGGTCAGAAAAAAAAATTGAACCACCAACTGTTAAACAAAAAAACCCCAAATAAAATTATTTTTGCAAGGTGACAATCCCCACTGCACCCCCCATTGGGGGGGGGGGCTGTATCTCCCACACACTTTTC